>NC_056729.1:169265197-169345197 GCF_019279795.1 Protopterus annectens
GTTAGCTCAAATGACAATGCTCATAGCAAATTATTCCTAACATTTATTCAGATTATTCAAGAATTTTGCCATCTATTTATTTTTAATTGTACACATTTACATAGCACTATGCATAGAAATCAGAGTTCAACCACTTATTATATGTCATGTGACATATTCAAGTTTATTTGATAGTTAAGTGGATCGTATATTTATACAGAACTCAGGTGGGGAGAGTTGTAATATGGCATGTTTACAACTTTTCATCAGTTAATATCATACTGCCATTCAAATCAGCACCGTTATGAATAAATCATTTTATTTCTGACTTGGAGTAGTAAATAGCCCTCCATGGGCATTTCCATTTCAACATTTCTCCTCATGTATTGAGCATACAGAGAAAACTAATGTGGATAATTTCACACCGATTGACAGCCAGTTTAGTAGATGCCAGATTCTTGATGCAGGAGTGCTAAACGGCAATTAACTAGAGATCTGAATCACAGTAAATATAAATGCACCCCTCTCAGCAGTCTAATGTTTAAGAACATTCTCATTTCTTTAAACATTTCAGCTTCATTAAACTGTCAGTCACAAACATCGACAGAGTTTCAGTACCAACAGCCTGCAAAAGAACATACAGGAAGACTTCCTAATAAACCTAAAATCTGAATTGTGATTAATAATCTATTTTCAAAAGATAAAGTCAATGACCTGTCCTATAAATTGCCATTATTGTAGGAATTCAGTTGTTTTACTATTAGTTCTTCCAAACAGTGCAAAACCATTGAGCCATTATCAATCAATTCAATAGTTAAAGTATGTAGCTGCAAAACACAATCCTGCATAGATTGTATGTTACTCATTGGACTGTCTATTATCCTGCAATTTAAATGAAAAAAAAATGCACCAGTACTCCTTACATTTTTTTCATGTCTAATCTATTACTTGATGAGGCTGTCAAATTGCACCTTAATTGGGGATTACTCCGGATCCAATCATCTGGAAGTGTTTTCCAGTGCTGAACAAGACATGCCAAAAAAAGTTGCTCTTCCCATTCGGATCCATACTACTTCTGTTCTTTACAGGGGAATTTATATTACTGGGAGCCCCAAAAATCTAACATTTGTTATTAGATTCAACCAGTCCTCCTACGTACCCACTGCATTATTGCCACCACTTCCTCACCTTTGGGCAATTCCATATCACATGCATAAAATATGTGGCCTCCTTATAATAATATATCTAGCCTCAACAGCAAACCTCTGTTAAAAATCTGTATTAAAGGAAGGTATTTAATACCTTGAATACAGTGGAGCATGCAAATGAGGACAATCTTTTTGCTATGTTGCTAAAGGTAGTGAATCTTTTCTTCACATGAAAAACTTCTATAAGCAGTGTATTCCAGCCCCTCTACATGTATTCTCTCTGTGCTTTTGGATCCTCCTTAATACTAGTATCACTCATTTGTCTCTAACACATATAACAAGGCTTGGTGTTTCGTTCAGATCCTTTAATACATACAAACACATCAGGATGGATAGCAGCAGCATTAAATATGAACAGACTAGTTAACAGGCAGACATTACACACATACATCCTTACATCTCAACACCTAACTACAAAATGGCAGTCAGGCTTGCATGTGCTCAGTATTTATACTTGTGCAAGCCCTTGGATAGCTTCTTAAAGGTATATACACACATATTGAGCTACATCCTCCCTCTTAAAAAGATTGCCCCTTATGCAAACAAATATCAGAGTTAGGCATGCATTACTATATACATTGGAAACAAAATGCAATGTTCATGTCCAAGTTGCTTCATATTTGCTACAGAATTTACAGATTCAACCATAGGTTCATAGGTAGGCACTAGGCTATTGGCCCTAGGGCCTATATAAGCCTAGCCAAAAATGTTCCCTGGCTTTCACCACCCAAGAAAATTATTTTCCTGTGCCCCTATCGAGCAGAGCCACAGAAATGATCCCTGGGGTGAATTTCATGTCTCATAATATAACAGTCGTCGGGACCAAATTTAGCAACAGGGAAAGTCTGCAGTACACAAATCATATCAGGAATTTCTGGATTCATCATAAGAACAGGAATGTCCTCAGGAGCTTCCTTTGGAATTGGAACACCAGACAACGCACTCTGAGATAAAGAATCTTTTTCACAGAGTATCTGTTGTGGTACAGGCTCAGACAAAGGTCTCAAATGCTTCCAATTCTGCTTAAAAGTTGCTCCTTCTGATTCTATAATGTATGATCTCGGCCCTGGACCAGTATTTTTCATGATACCCATCCAATCGTAACCTTTGGACATTTGCATCCTTATCACTTCTCCCTCTCATAATGGATTGGGTGATTTACTGGTTTTATCGTAGTAGGACTTCTGGGATAGGCATTTATTCAACAGATTGGCTTTTATTGATCTGTTATTTTTGATACATGGAACCGACAATTGAATTGACTACTGACTGGTAATGTGGTTCTGGTTTGTTTTGACAGAAGTCTCTGTGCAGGTGAACCAAGATGTTTATCGTGAGGAACATTTCTGAGATGCAACATTGTCAGAAAAACATCACTAGTATCTGTTTTTTGACTTCTCAGGTAACTGTTTTGCACATTGCACTGCGTGCTCTGCCAAACCATTTGACTGCATGTACTCTGGGCTACTTGTGACTTGAGTAAAGTCCCATTCTTCAGCAAATCTTTTGAACTGTTGGCTTGTAAATTGCATGCCATTGTCAGAAATAACTTTGTGTGGACTTCCATGCATAGCAAAATGACGCTTCATCTTAGTAATGAATGCACTGGATGCTGGGTTGCGATGTAAGTCAATCTCAAACCAAATGGAGCAAGAATCTACTAACACCAAATAATGTTGACCATTCCACTTGAGCATATTAGTGGCTACTGTCAACCAAAGTAGTTCCAGAATCTGGTTTAACTGAAGTGATTCCTTCTGTTGATGTGGCTTAATACTGTTACACACTGAACAAGATGAAAGTGCTCTCTCAATGTCTTGTAACATAGAAGGCCAAAATACTAGTTCTCTCTCCCTTCTTTTGGTAGATTCAGTTCTTGGGTAACCAGATGCAAGATAGTAATGTAGTCTTGTTGCAAGGACTTTGGAACAATTACTTTCAGACCTTTCATAATGATACTTTTGTCAGGCAAAATCTCATCTCTGTATGGGAAATGAGGTTGCACTTCTTGAGGTAAACTAGCTTGCTTTGACAACCATCCCTGATTGATGAACTGGTTGAGCTTTTGTCAAACTGGATCTGTGGATGTCTGATCTCTCTGCTCATCAAGATATGTGGAAGAAAAGGTTCTCACTTCCATGACTTCAAATTCAAGATTCTCATTCTCGTGCTGTTCTGTGGTGTTTCTGGGTAATCTGGATAATGTATCAGCAGGATAAAGAAGTTTGCCTTTCTTGTAGACAAGGCTGAAATTGTACTTCTGCAGTCTCAGCATCATACGTTGCAGTCTGGATGAAGCTGAATGCATTGGCTTTCTCAAGATAGTGACTAATGGTTGGTGGTCAGTTTTGATCTGGACAGGTCTACTGTAAACATAATCATGGAACTTCAAACATGCAGACACAATTGCCAAAAGCTCTTTCTCGATCTGGACATACTGCATCTCAGTTTGGGGAGTTCTCGATGCATAGTCAACTAGTTGATTCTCTTGTAGAATGGCTGCACCAAGACCAGATTTCAAAGCATCACAGGAAAGTGTAACTGATTTGTGCACATCACGGTATCTGAGAGTTGGTGGACTAGCAATTCTGTTTCAGGACATCAAATGCTCTTTGGTATTGCTCTAACCAAGACCAGGGTACATCTTTACATGTCAGCTCTCTGAGTGGTGCTGAAAGTTGGCTCAAGTCTGGAATGAACTTGCCTAGGTAGTTGATCATGCCAAGAAAATGTTGCAGGGCTTGAACATTGTCTGGAGCTGGCATCTTGAGAATGGCTGTTTTGAAGGGTCTGGACATAGGCCTGTACTCGTAAATAAATAAGCAATGTAAGTAACGTCTTGTAGCCTGAATTTGCATTTTTGTGGATTGAGCTTCAGATTCACTTGATGTGCCCTTTCTAGAACTTTTCTGAGGTTTGTCTCATGTTCTACTTCATCACAACCTCCTACTAGTGTGTCATCTACTATGATAGCACAAGGATACACAGAAAAAAAAATGCTCCATTGCATGCTAAAAGACTTCACTTGCAGAATTTATCTCAAATGACATTCTCAAAAATCTGTACCTGCCAAATGGTGTACTGAAAGTAGTGAGCAATGATGATTTCTTGTCAAGCTGAATTTGCCGAAATGAACTCTTTGCATCTAAGACAGAAAAAATAGTGGCATTTGTCATCAAGGTTGCGAATTCTTCAACTGTGTGCATTGGATGATGAGGTCTTTTTAGTGCTTTGTTCAAATCTCGTGGGTCAATACATATTCTGATGTCATCTGAGCTTTTCTTATGAGCTATCACCATGGAAGATACCCATTCAGTCGAGTTGCAACTGGACAAATCGCACCTTGTTGCACCATTTTATCTGACTCTGCTTTGACTCTGTCCTGCATGGCTATTGAAACTTTATGTGCTGGCCTGATAACTGGACTGACCTCTGGGTCTAACTTCATGGAGTACACAACTGGAAGTTTGCCTAGTCTGTCTTGGAAAAGATCAGCACAGGTAGAAAAAATGTGCTGGGCAAAATTAGAGTAGTGGTCTTTTAAGCTGACATGGCGGACTTCCTTATTAAATGAAAGAAGTCCCATTTTTAAACTGTCTCTGAGCCCTAATAATGACTGAACATGCCTCTTGACCACATAAAATAACAAGCCATAGCTTCTTATGCTCTGCTGGAAGTAATAGGAAAGCACTACTGAGCCTTCAGTTTGAATTTATTCACCTCCATAAGCAACAAGATTTGCACACCTTGCCAAATCAAGCCTTTCACCTTTACACACTCCATTAAATGATTCTGCTGACATAATGTTGCACTTGGAACTGGTATCAACTTTGAGCTCTATGGGTTTGCCATTTATCTGAACAGTACAAAATACTTCATTCTTGACCCTTAAATCTACTGCGTTGACCGTTTCATAAAGCACTGACACGCCATCAACATAGAGTAAAACTGCCACAGTCTAACTGATCAACTCATTTCTTAAAATGTTCCCTTTTAATAAAAGAAAGTGGACCTTTTGATTTACAAAATCTTTTGAAATCATTCCATTTATTACATTTGTGGCATTGTTGACCAAATGCTAAACATTTTTCCCTTTTAAATTCATGGCTTCCACCACAATTACGAAAGTTGGCAATGAAAGTAGGTTGGGGCCCATGCTTTGAGTTTGCTGACTTACTCTTATGCTTCACTGAGACAATGCGAAGTCTGGAATTTGCTAGAAAGTTCTGGAGTTTACCAGTGAGTGCTGCAAGGGTTACAGTTACTGTCGTGCTTGGGGCTGTTTCTTTTAATAATGTGTTCCATACTAGCAATATAATATATAATTATTTGTAAGCATATTTGTATGCTTTTCTGTGCTCATATATCTGACAAATCTCAATGGCCTTATTCAAAGTTAAATAACTGTCACAAAGCAAAAATCTTTCTCACAACATCATCTTTTATACCACACACAAGTCTTTCCTTTATCAACTCATCCCTTAAGTCACCAAATCTGCAGGTTGTAGCCTTATTTCTGAGGTCAGTTATATATGCTGCAAAAGTTTCACCAGGCTTTTGATCCCTTGTGTAAAATAAGTGCCTTTCCATTGTAACATTTGTCTGGGGATTACACATTTCTCTGAATTTATGTTTTAAGCACTCTGGGTCCTCCCTTGACTCAGCCAGTATGACAATATGATGGTTTTCCCCCTCTCCTGTATAGATAGCAGTACATACACAAATGAGCATTCCCTTTCTATGGCTTCTGACCCAGCTAAATTAAGCAGAATAAATGTATTTGTACGGTCATCTTTATCAGAAAATGCAGTCTGTATGAAAATGTTGTATTCTTGCTCAAACATTCACCAATTCTTAGCAATATTACTGTCAAACACAACTGCACTGAGTTTTCAAAATCTATCTGCCATACCCAAAAAGTATACACAAACACAATGAAAATATGCCCCTTGTAATTATGTATGAACAAACAGTGCTGTGAGCTTGTAACAACATTCAAATGCACAATAAACTCTTTGAAATATTTTACTTTGGAAAATATGCTCTGCAATGGCTGTATTATGAGAAATATCCCCTGTAATGACTGTATTTTGCAAAATACACCTTGTAATGGCTGTACTTTTGAGAAATAGCTTTACTGTAACATTGCACAAACATGCGAACACTTTATACACTTCTGATAACTCGAATATCTTTACTTAATACGAAAATGCATATGCTTTGCAAAAATGCGATCATCTCCCCTTATTTTATTCATTTTATACAATTCGGACTTTTTTCAAACATTTTCTGTAGTTATTCTAATATTTTTATCAATATCGTACATATCTGTTTATGCAAATCTTACTTAGAACATTCTGTATGCTCCATTTCATATTATGTGAAAAGAAATAGTGCTGAGCAAGTTTTAATATCTGAAATTTGTTTCTGATCAGTTTTGTGAAGTTTGCACATTTAGGATGACCCACTTCTGTATATTCCACCAGCATCTAAAAAAGTGCCTTTAAGTTGTTTTAGCCAAGCTGTTTCTGACCTCATGCTCCTTCCGTATGCCACTTCTAATTTCATGTCCTTTTAGATATGCAGCTTCTGGCAACATGTCCTTTAGACATGCCTCTTCTGACACCATGTCACTTGATTGTCTCTAACACATATAACAAGAAGGCTTGGGGATTCTATTCTAATGCTTTAATACATACAAACACATCAGAATAGATAGCAGCATCAGTAAATACAAACAAACTAGTTAACAAACAGAGCATACATACATACATCCTTACATCTCAACAGCTAAATACAAAATTACAGTCAGGCTTGCACATACTCAGTATTTATATACTTGTGCAAGCCCTTGGATAGCTTCTTAAAGGTATATACACACATATTGATCTACAACTAGTATATACAATTTCAATTTCAGCTTACCATTTCATGCCTTTCTTTACTAATCATCACAAAAAACATTGTATCATCATCAATTCCTAAATATTTCTTAGAGGCCGATTTACAGATTACAGATCTCAGCTGCAAGTATTGACACCAGCAAATTCTAAGTGCCAAAAATTTCTGTTTGATGGACAATGGGCACTTTAATCCCATGTATCTTTAATATAGGGAAATACGTGCTGACCACCAGGTCCTCTAAATCAAAGGGTTTCCTTCTATCTTAACAACAGGATTTCTCCCTAAAAAAGGAGAGTGGAACCAAATATGTCTTGGTGCTATTCAATTTCTCCAGGCACTAATCTAACCAGAAGTCCATTCCACCTGGGTGCCAAAATCTTCCAACTTCCTAAGGCCATATAACATTTTCTTCTATTAATTCTAGGCAACATGCCATCCAACAAGAAATTCAAAATGCACTTCTGTATCTTTTTGACATAAGGTGAAAAAGTAGTATGTGGTAAGTGCCTTAATATAAACAAAACTTTTAGTAGAACACACATTTTAACTAGCCATATCTTACTAAGAAATGGAAGTTTAATTTTTCCATATCTGGATGTTGTTTTTCATTTCCCTGAATGCAGGTGTACAGTTAGTTTCCACCACATTTCATTTTCTGTTGAGCTCATCACAATCTTCAAATATCTTGCTTGTCCATAACACAGCAGACAATCTCCTTCCCTACCTTACAGTATTCCATCTTCCCAGGATTAAAAAGATATAGATTTGATTTCCTATGTCAACTTTCCTTCCCTACCTTACAGTATTCCCTCTTCCCAGGATTAAAATTATATAGATTTGATTTCCTATGTCAACTTTTAACCTTGAAATCTCTGACAACTAATGCAATGCTTGTAGCACAGGTTGAACTGGCTCTAATAGGCCATTAAGCCATATTAAACAATCATCAGCAACCCATATAGTCAGAGTAAAAGGACATAGATTATTACATATCTGAAACCCCTCAAAATATTCTAACAGGTACTTATCTATTACTGACACCACCAACACAAAAATAATTGGGGACAATGGGCAGCCTTGCCTGGTCCCTTTGTTTAGCTTAATTGTTTGCGACATCTTGCCATTTACCCAAAGCTGCTCTGTAGGATGCCTTTATAACAATGTACATCTCTCAATTAAGTTAGAAGGGAAGCCATTAGAGTTCCAAAACCTGACATACAAAAGACCATGTGATAGAATCAAATGTTTTGTGGAAGTCAATCCACAGTGTTCCAGCCTATGCATTACTTATTTTACAGTTTTCTCTCTCATCATCTACCACCCCCATTACCCTGTAATAAAGCCTGAATGGTTGTTATCTGCCAAGGTTGGGAGGGTTTTCTCAACTCTAACAGTCACAATCCCGGAAATTATTTTAACAACATTTTGTAAGAGAAATAAGCCTACGATTCTCAGCATTATATAAATCCTTACTAGGTTCAGATATATTCTACTTTAGCTTTCAAAATATCTTCTGGAAAGCCTCCCTTCCAAAGTGCCTGCTAGTACAGCTTCAATAAAATAGGTCCCAGGCATTTTAAATGCTTAATAACAGTCTATGGTAACCCTATCAAGCCCCAGGGCTTTAACAGCTGCTTAGATATCAATAGCTTTTTCCACCTCCTGTACCATAATAGGCTCATCTAGGTTGGTGATCATAACTGCTGCAGGCATGAGCAGTTTCAGACATCTTATTTGTTCTTTCCACTTGCATCTCTAAGTCCTCCTTCTGAATAGCAACAGTTTGTTCATATACCCTTGCCCAAACACCATCTATCCTCTGATTACATTAATCACTTCTCCTTCATTGCCCATAATGGCATGGATAAATAGTTCCTGTGTTATTCCTTATATCTTCTTGCTAGTACTTTAGGAGATGTGATACCTCAAGCCCAGTGAAATAACTTGAGCCTCTCCCAGTTCTCAGAGATTTGTTAATTTTATGTCCATCTATACTGAATCTTTGCTTTTTTTAGTTCCTACCAAATTTTCTGCTTTTCACACTTTCCCCTTTTAAACTTCTCTTCTAAACACTTTAGCTGTTTCTCTAACATTCCTAACTTATGCGCCCTATTCCCCAATGTATGTGCTGTTCAACTGTCAGGATGCTTTTATCGCATTCCCTTTTGAATTCCATCTTGTAAAACTATTGTCTTCCTCATCCTAGATATTGTTCCAGTATGGGTGTCAGTTGCTGCTCTTAGAAGAATATGTTGTATTTTCCTCATAACAGAAGTGGGTTGAAACCCCAGTGCTTGTGGGACTACTCCATATTGACCCAAGGAAATCATGGAGTGGACAGATAGTTGTGCTATAGTAATTGTAGATTTCTGTACCACTTGCATTTATTGTTTTTTAATCAACTAGAAGTCAATTCATCCACCCACCCCATCATTGTAAAAGTATAATTCTGTTCTTTTGGGTGCATAACTCTCTAGATCTCAAACAATTTAAATTCTTCCATCAAGTGCCTAAATTCTAATTACTTTAAGCAGTCACATCCTTCCTGCTGGTATTCCATCCATACAGGAGAAAACACTACATTAAAGTGCCCCACCACACACACACACACACACACACACACACACACACACACACACACACACACACACACACTGTGAGTAGCTGATGGCTTAAATTATATATTTTAATTCTCTACAACACACACACATACACACACTATGAGTAGCTGATGGCTTAAATTATATATTTTTAATTCTCTTAAGGAAGTTTTTTAGGATTATTGGAAAATCCTCATTTGTGCCATACATATTTCTTAATGTGACCCTTCCACAAAGAGTCTGTAGAACTACCACTAATCATCTTCACTGATCTTCTTTAACAACTTTCTGAACAGACTATCATAAACTTAGGTGTATCAGTTGAACATCTCTCTTAGCAGATGATACACTAGAAAAAAAAAACTTCCATTTCAAGAACATCTGCTCATTATTTCTCTTAATTATTGTCTCCTGTAACAAAATTAAAAGGGCACCTAACTTATTTAACTTAGAGAATATGGCTTTAGTTTTAATTCCTGTAGAGATTCTGTTAACATTCCAGGATGCACATTTTAAGTCTGAGTACTGCTGTCAGATGGAAGCCTTTTGTTAAGAGATTGCTTAAAGATTCCCCTCTGGAAACCTGGTGCATGTATGAACATCTAATTGTCATAGACAATTCCCTTTCTTGAAAATTTTAAAGCAAAGAAATAAGCAGTATACACTTGTTTGATGTCCCCACTCTGGGCCATTAATCAAGGAGCCTGAATCCTCACCACTGACACTGGAGAGGGATGTTCACTTGGAACAAAAATGGATACACTTAGTATTTCCAGATGCAGACCCCTCAGCATTAAGCACAGTTTCTCTTAAGCACACACAGGGAACACAGTCAGCCCAGGGTCTGGATTTCTTTATATCTGTCTCCCTCCAGGGCCCTGATAAGGCTCCACGCTGGCATAGCTGTAGGGCTAAATCTTCAGCTGTGTGTCCAAGCCAAGTCCTCCAGAACCCTCTCTGTGAAATTAGCACTTTGTGTCCCTGCTCCAAATTGCTGACACACACACACTTTGAGATTTAATTTATATGCACATACACACACACATGTGCATGCACACACACACACGCATGCACACACACACACACACACACACACACACACACACGCGAGCACACCCACACATGAGCATGCACACACACGCGCACACACACACGCGTGCACACGCACGTGGACACACCCACACGCGCACACATGCGCACACACGTGCGCACACATGCGTGTCCACGCACACGCATGCACACACGCGTGCGCACATACACACGCGCGCATACACATGCGTGCACACACGCGCGCGCGCGCACACACACACGGGAAAGGCTGGCACAGATTACCTGCTCTACCAACTTTGCCAAAGCTATAAGACAGCTTCACTACCACCAGTCATTTACTATAAGGCTCTTAATAGGGTATCCAATTATACTGAATAAAGTTAATACTAATACAAATGGTAATGTTGACCAAGCAGCCAGACTTTCAGCAGTGGCCACAGTGTCACCAAAAGGTATAAGTACTCTCAAAAGTTAAAATATTTTCTAAAGAACCAGTCACAATGAAAATTTTAAATATATTTAATAATAAATAATAAAAGGACATGAAAATGTGAAATATCTATTTACAGTAAACACCATTGTTTAAACCACTGGAAATATTAAAATAACACAGATGAATAGATTCACACAGATACAGAAAAACAGTACTTAACTAATCTCACTATATTTTCCTGACTAATCTAAAGAGTTCCTATTCCCTGGTTCACTTAATAGAGCAAGGCAAGATGAAGTAGGTGAGAGATCTTTCTATGTCAGGTTTCAAGAAACAGACTGCTTTGAGACTTCAGTCTCATTTAGTATTAAAATATTACTTCTGTACAGAATGACATTACGTACATCTGGTCATCTGACTTCTGGTTTCCATGCAACTCCCCCATTGCTAGAAGCTGTTAGGATTTATCACATAGGTGTCAATAATACAGACACAGAGAACCTTGCTAAGATCTGATGCAGCTCCTGGAGGCATAAAGCAATTTCAAACCCCTACCCTTTCAGCATAGCAATTAGTTCACTCCAATGACAATGCAGGAAGCTTTCTAGTACAGATGTTTTGTCTCTGGCTGCATTTAAAACTGCAAGATAACATATTTGTGGCCTAGGCCCTGTAATTTAATTTTCTTACTATTTCTTTTTACTGTCATCTATTTTTTACTCAAAGAAAATTTTATTTAAATTTTTTCCATATCTTCAATTAGATTGAACCATAAATAGTGAAACATAAAATGTTGTTGTTGTTGTTTGTCTTTCGGCTTTTCCCGGTAAGGGGTCACCACAGCGGAACTCCGGTCCACTAATGATTGGCAGTAGATTTTTGAAACGCCGAGGTGCCAGCTCGACACTCAACCTTCAATGAAGGCATGCCCATTTATGCACGCATGTCTTTCGAAAGCTACCCAACCGCAGGGAGGACATGCAGACTCCACACAGAAGGCACTCCCAAGCCCAGACGAGAATCGAACGGGAGAACCTCTTGCTGTGAGGTAACAATGCTACCGCCATACCACCGTGGCAAATAATGAAACATAAAATAATATAGCATAATCAACTAGTCAACTATTTACAAAAGAAACTATATACAATTGCCTAAGTATACAATCTATAACATTACATTTCCATATACAATATGCAATTTGCATTAAGATGCTGTGCTGACTAATCAGATCAATTTGTTTTGTCCAATATTTCATCAACTTTCTGCCAATAAGTGATGTATGATGTTGTCTTATCAGTTCTTTTCTTTATGGTTGATACTTCCATCCGAGACAAAAAAGACTGCAATTTTCTTGAAATCTTGAAAAGTTGGTGGTGCTTTATTCTTCCAGTAAGTTGTTATGGCTTTACATACAATGGCAAGCAATGTCCACAGAAAAGGATATTTTACTTTTGGGACACATTGTGGTATGGGTACATTAAACAAAACTAATGGCTTGGTTAACTGAAAAGTATCATTAAAAATTGTTTGAAAGAAAAAAATAATTTCAAACCAATATTTACTCAGTGAATGACCATCAAAAAACATGTTCCCAATCTTCTTTTGTATGTATTTTACATCTCCAACAATCAGTATGTTTTTTTATATAATAATCAACGTCCACGTAAGGCAAAATGAAACAGCTATGAAAACAGCAAAAATAGCGTATACTGATTTATTATCCGCTTTCGTACCAAACTTCATCAGAATAAACACATATATCAAAGCTTCCTCTTATATACAATAATAAAATCATGTGATTAATTAAACAATTAATTAATAAACTTCCCAAACCCAGTTAAAACCAACTTGATTTTTAAAAAACAACTAGACAAATCAATTAATCTAAACTATTGTAAATAATGTTTAAGTAAAATGAGAATAAATTAAGCTGCCAGCTTTGTTCACATTTAATCTACGTTGTTTTAAAAAACACTTGATGTTAATTGTCTCATTGAGACCAGGGGCTGTATCTGACTTTAATTTTATTTGCCAGTATGTTTCCCTTTGTAAAAGAAAATTCTTGAAATCCCCTTCCCTCATATCCTTCTGCCCCACTTCAAGTATAGAAAATAGAAATTTTTTAAAAAATGGACAAATCAATGAATGTTTGAACAAGGCGCTCTTTTCGTCCTTGGATTTAATGGAGTATAAATGTTCCCTAATTCGAATTTTAAGCTCCCTAGTGGTCATCCCTATGTAGAACGCATTGCATGTTGAACACAGAGCGATGTAAATAACTCCACTAGTACTACAATTCACTAAACCTGGGACCTCCAAAGTCCTATTGAAGGTGCTACTAAGCCACCTTTTGATAACAATATTCCCATTGAAGTTGGTCAAGGTGAAGGAAATCCTTCTACAGATGTTGAAAATTTTCCATTACTGCCTTCCGCGGATACTATTAATAAGAACAATGTTAATGTTTCTACTGTTGTGACAGGAACAGTGAACTCTGTTCCCCTACCATCATCTGGTTCTTTTTCCAACCGGAGGAACCAAGTTGTAACCAAAACGGTTTCTACCAGGAGCAGAACTTTTTTGAGCTCCCAGTCTTCAGGGGAGGAGACCTAGAAGCAACTAACGACAATTTCAGTATTATAAATTTGACTGAACATGTTTTTAGTAAAGTGGAACTCGATGTTTTGAAACTAGGTTTAAATTTTGTTCCCCATACTAGGGCCAACTATGTGAGAACTGTTGTTGATATTAAGAAATATTCCCGAAAGTTGAACTTGCATTATTTATTGCATGATCTACCCTCCACTGAAAGTACTTTTGTTAAACCTTCATTTTTTTGTCCTAAGTTACATCACACTTTAAAAGTGTTTGAAGAAATATGTATTCAAGAAGTTGACAGTCTTCTGAGTAATTATTCTAATTTACAGAGTAATTTATCAAGGGACGAAAGGCAGGCTTTAAAAAATTTACAATCTATGACTGGGGAATTTCGCTTCATGAAAAGCGATAAGGGGAACAACATAGTCATTATGAAAAAGGAAGCGTATGAAAGGGGTATGTTGGACCTTTTGGGCAACAGGGACGAATATGAAACCATTCCACTTTTTGAAATCAAACGGTGTTACCGTTTGGTTCAGGCTTATTTATATGATGCCCTTATGAATGGGGAAATCAGCTTTGAACTATATGATTTTTGCACTAATGACCATCCCAGGATAGGGGTACTTTTTGGGATCCCTAAGGTTCACAAGTCCTCCCTAAATCCGCCATTTAGACCTATAGTTTCAGCTCCCCATTCAGCCACTGAAGGAGTGGCTTTGTTCCTTGATGCTATTCTTGGACCGGTTGTCTCTGTACAACCTTCCTTTATTTGGGACTCTTGGCATTTTCTTAAGAAAATAAACCATTTTGTTAACACCTGTGGTTTTAATCCTAATTTGCAGATTATGTTTACCCTCGACGTTGTTTCCCTTTTTACCTGTATCCCCCATTATGAGGGAGTTGAAGCTATTCGGAATTTTTTAACTTCTAGTTGTCCTAATTTCACCAATGACATGATTTCCCTTTTGTGTAGGTTACTGGAGGTCACCTTGGAAAACAATTTTTTCCTTTTTGGGAAAACCTATTACCTATTACCGACAAAAAAGAGGGGTAGCCATGGGCTCCTCAGCAGCACCAGCATTTGCTAATTTGGTTATGTCTTGGTGGGAAAAACAATTTTTTCCTGCCCTGGCTGATAAATACAACATCCGTTTTTTCTGTCTGTTTATGGACGATTTATTCTTCATTATTGACGGTGACAGTAGGACCGTTAATGAATTTTTTATAGACATCAACTTGTTTTCGGACTATTTAAAATTCACCAAAGGGACTGAGGGGTTGATGGTTAACTTTTTGGATGTTTCCCTTAAATGGGATTTTGATGAAAATCGACTCCATAGTTGTATTTTTCGGAAAATGACATTTAATAATGGATACTTGCACTACAAAAGTGGGCACCCTAAATATATAACCAACAATATCCCCAGAGGGCAATTCATTCGGGCAAGCCGCATGACCTCTAAGGATGCGGATTTGACCCTTGAATTTGCCTTTATCACCTCTTTATTCATTAAAAGGGGATATGAACAATCCACCCTTGGTAGGACTAGAGTGGATATTTGGTCTAAAAGGGACAGTAAATATTTTCCACTGTTAAACCTTAAAATTGACGAAGTGGACTTTTCGCCTAGGAAGGATATTGAAAATAAGATGGATGTTAACTTAATTTGCTCCTTGGAAATGAGCTCTGACTGTCGGGACATTCAAAACATTATCAGGAAAAACTGGGGTATTATTAAGGGTAACAAGGATATTTTTCATGTTTTAGGAGAAAAGCCTATCTTTGTTCAAAAAAGTGGTTTTAACCTAAAACGGATTTTTGAAAATCAACAAAATATTGTTTCTAAATTAGGGACCCACAAGAGGGGGATGTACCCGTGTAATCAATGTAATTTCTGTCGTTTTATTTCAACTGGACCTTACATTTCGGTTAGCACCTTCAATAGGACTTTGGAGGTCCCAGGTTTAGTGAATTGTAGTACTAGTGGAGTTATTTACATCGCTCTGTGTTCAACATGCAATGCGTTCTACATAGGGATGACCACTAGGGAGCTTAAAATTCGAATTAGGGAACATTTATACTCCATTAAATCCAAGGACGAAAAGAGCGCCTTGTTCAAACATTCATTGATTTGTCCATTTTTTAAAAAAATTCTATTTTCTATACTTGAAGTGGGGCAGAAGGATATGAGGGAAGGGGATTTCAAGAATTTTCTTTTACAAAGGGAAACATACTGGCAAATAAAATTAAAGTCAGATACAGCCCCTGGTCTCAATGAGACAATTAACATCAAGTGTTTTTTAAAACAACGTAGATTAAATGTGAACAAAGCTGGCAGCTTAATTTATTCTCATTTTACTTAAACATTATTTACAATAGTTTAGATTAATTGATTTGTCTAGTTGTTTTTTAAAAATCAAGTTGGTTTTAACTGGGTTTGGGAAGTTTATTAATTAATTGTTTAATTAATCACATGATTTTATTATTGTATATAAGAGGAAGCTTTGATATATGTGTTTATTCTGATGAAGTTTGGTACGAAAGCGGATAATAAATCAGTATACGCTATTTTTGCTGTTTTCATAGCTGTTTCATTTTGCCTTACGTGGACGTTGATTATTTTATTGTTTGGGACTTTTTTTTGGTTTAATGTTTTTTTATATATTAGTTCTAATCTATGAGGGGTTAGAAAGGATCTATGTAGGAATTTCCATGTATGTATCTGTAAGTATCTTATGAATTTTGGATAGATATCCTTGCCCTTGATAAGTATTATTTATTAAAAGTATCACAAGATCTAGGGACTTAGGAATATTAATTTTTTTTAAAGTTGGTGTCATCAGTTCCAGCTTATTTGTGATGTACTGTCTTATTTGTTGTATTGGTGGCCACAATTTATCATCTAACTCGAATTTCCTTTTGATTTGATCTAGTGTGAGTAATGTATTGCCATTGAGTATTTGATGCCAATAAACCACTTCTTTTTTAAGCTCTTTAATTACATTTGAATCAAAGGTAGTTATACATTATTGTGTACAAGCTATAGGATGTAATATAAAAAAACATGTCTTTATATATGGGTTCATGATTATATATTTTCTAAATAGTATTGTTTCAGTAACAATTATATACTTTGTTTTTATACTTTTATTAAATATTATGTTATCTCTTAACACATTATACAAGGCTTTTGTATTTATATTATATTGTTTATGGACTGAGTTACTAATGATATTACATATAGATTCATGAATTAATTTCCATTTGGCCGTATAGGTTGAGTTCAGCCATAGAGTAACTGTTTTAGTAATGGATGCCAATGAATACATCTCTATATCTGGTAGATTCATTCCACCCTTCTCCCAACCTTTTAAATGGTTGTTAAACATTATTCTAGGTTTATTGTTAAACCAAAGGAAATTCAGCATCATTTTATTGTATTGCTGTATAATTTTCTTAGTAGGAGGGGTGGAAAAGGATTGTATATAATATAACAATTTTGGGAAAATGATTGATTTAATTATATACAACTTATCTTCCATTGTATAAAACATATTATTCCATTTCTGCATTAGTGATTTCATTTGACTTAGTACATGAATATAGTTAATATTTATTGTTTCTCAAGTGTTGCTAGTTAGTAAGATTCCTAGATATTTAATTTTATTATCAGATGCTAAATACTTAAAGTCATTATTTAATTCCCTTTTATTTGAGTTAATTAATAAAATTTTAGTTTTGATTTCTTTAATACAAGACCAGAAATAGTTTGAAAGAAGTACATTGTTTGGAATAATTCAGTTAATGATTTATCTTTATCATATATTGTCAACAGGATGTCATCAGCAAATAATTGTATTTGCATTTCTAAGTTATTACCAGTTACTATGCCTTTAACATTTGTGTTCATTATAACATAGTTAGCAAAAGGCTTAATTGCTACTGCAAACAGTAAAGTTGAAAGTGGGCATCCTTGCTTAGTTCCTCTTCTAATAGTTATAAAAGTAGAGAGACATGACCCAATCTTAACATAGGCCAGGGAATTTTCATATAGTGTTTTAACTAAGAATGTGAATTGTTGTGAAAAAATATATTCTAGTACCACCAGCAAATAATTCCAATCTATTGAATCAAAGGTGCTATTGGATTCATTGAATAAGAAATAAATTAGATTTTTTTCTAATTCTATCGCTTTATGATGTAATATTTCAGTATATTCTTTATTTTTCATTGCCAAATCATTAGTAAATTGACTATGTCTTTTTGTATAGTAAGTTTAATAATATCCATTTCCTTTTGAAGTTCAGTTAATTGCTTGTCCCTTTGCTTCCTTTTATTTTTGTACCAAGTTAATGTTCTCCCATATATGTATGCTTTTAATGCATCCCATACATAGATTTCCAAAGTGTCTCCATTTATGTTTAATTCAAGAAATTGTTGCAATTCTTTTATATAAAATTCTTTAAACTCTTTTAGATTCATTATATAGGATGGTATTCTAGTGTTTGTCACCTTTTGTTTGTTATGAACTTCTACTTCAAAAGTAATTGCATTGTGGTTTGTTAATGGACAAGAGATTACTTTAACATTGCTAAGAAAGGTGGTTATTTCCTTTGATATATATTATCTGTTCTTGAGTGTGTGTTATACGTATGTGAAAAAAACATATAATGCAGAGAATCTTTGTCTGCATATTCATTAACATCTTTAAGATTATATAGTTCAACAATTTCTGCTAGTGTTTTTGATGTTGCAGTTTTCCTTCTGGTATTTATAGAGTCAGTGTCTTTATCATCTAGTATACAATTGAAATCCCCAACTATTATCAAGTTCCCTTTAGAGTACTGGATTACTTCTCTAACTGCTGTTTAACTATACTTGCACTCAAGCCAGGTATCCAATAAAAGTTAATAAAAGTATACAGTTTACCATTTATTCAGATAGTTGACATGCAAAGCATCCCAGATATATCTTGATATGAGCTTATTATTTTTGGCATAATGTCAGAATTTTTCCATAAAATCATGACCCATCTTATTTTTTTTCTTATGTGATGAACTTGTTAATACTGTATAACCATTGAAGCGGAGTATATTAAGGTCTTCAGTTAATAAATGTGTCTCTTGCAGAAATATCAGTTGTGGGTTTACAGTTGTAATATATTTAAATAAACTTATCTCTTACATTTATTATTCAGCCCATTAACATTAATTGAGATCACCTTCATATTTAAATACTGATATATGTAGATTTAATTGAACTTGTATTCCATTAGGCAGAATAATGTATAAAAGTTCTTGTTTGTGTATAGCTCTGGATAAAAAAAATGATTTAGTTTCCTTTAGGTTGACTAATATACTTAGGTAAATAAAAAAAAAAACATAAGAAACATTGTAGTATCAAAACCTGAACCATGAACCCCTTTCTATCCATGGGGTTAGTATAATCCCTACACCTAAGATGACAAAGAATCAGTGTCCCTTTCCCTGTCACAGGCACTATACTCCGAGCCTGACAAGTCATTGCTTGTTAGTCAGAAAGTTTGTTATCATTATATAGGATAATTATAATAGTAAACTTACAGTCTGATATATTTTAAATTCAGTCTACTAAGGTTGACAAGAATTAACAATCCCAATAACATATCAAGAAATCATACAGATTGATATGAATCATCTTTAACCAGAGAAATTGTCTTATAATTATGCTTAAATATAGGCTACACTGCTGTACATCTGAATTTTATAATTCATGTTTACTATAAACAAATCTTTCAACATACCTTCTTGTGTTAAAACCTTCTATTTTTTCTTTTCTAAGTGTAAGCAATACAAAAACAAGATGAAAAAACATATGTTAGTTAGCTTATATAATTTATGTTTGGATATTGTTTCTCTGGTTTACTTAGGGTAGATTATTTAAGTTATTATACAACTTGCAGCAGTGTCATATGCATGTAATTATATACATTTTAAAAGTCCTGAAAAGGTGAATTGTAACTTATGTAAGCTTAAAACAACCATATAAAGAGAGAGGTTTGGTTTATATACAATATTAACACACTAACAATCCGCATTGAATTGTAAAGTCAGATGGCAATGCTGCAGTCAGCATAATTGAACTGATACAGATAACAGTGAGGTATTGAGCAAGTTTTCTTTTCTGAGTTAACAGACTGAGAAACATTTACTTAAGTAATTCAATCTGTATTGCACTAAAACTGTTTTAAAAGTTTTACCTTTATGTGATCTTATTTTAATGTTCAAAGTTATCCTTTTGCAGATAGTTGTAGCCTTAGATGTACTGCCTTTATCTAATGCCATGACTGCTCTATCAGTGTACAAGGACCACAAAACTCTGCAACTTACATCATCCTTCATAGATTAATAAGAAACATCAGCAAATACAGAAACTGTAATCAGCAACTTTTCCTTATACATGACTTCTATTCTTATGGTTTGCAAATAAATGTCAGTGTGGAATAAATACGTGGAGTACAGAATGAAATTGCCTCCTCTTATTGGACTATTTGATTTTGTGACAGAAAACTTTAAAATCAATTAATTATTTGTAATGAAACAGTAGATATTTAATCAGTAAATGTGTGCACTTAACATGAAGTCTGTAAAGCAAAACTGTTTTTTTTTTCTTACTATATGTTTTACTAACTCAAATTATAATTTGTGGTAAACTATTAATACACTTAGATTGAGTAAAATAGTGTAATGACACTTTAAGAGCTTAGAATGATAAAAAAACTATATCTGAGTGCTGTAAAGTAGTGACACCACCATGCTTCATTTACATTCATTGTAGTGCCTCTATTTCACTGTGGGAAAACCCAGGCTCTAGAATTGCTTCGTGAAGTTAGGTGAAGAGTTCTACAACAAAAAACAATGTAATCAGCTTGTGATTCCGGCCTGGAAACTAGAGAAAGCAAGTGTGGTGCTTTTGATTCTTTGTGTGTAGCTTGAGCTTCCTGGCTTAATCTGTTCATTTTTATGAAATGTATTACCACAGATTTAAAAAAAATACTTTCTTTAAGAAAACGATCATAAATACAATATAAATGAGTTATTATACATCTTAAAACAAAACATTTCATGTGTAAATCAGGTACTCTAAAAATTAATTATTTGTCTATATTAAGCAGATTATTAAATCTTTGTTAAAAGAGAAGCAATGCTATCAACTATAAATATAAGTAAAGAGTCAATGCAACCAACATTCATATGACACTATTAGTATAATCTTCAGCCCAACCCACTTACATCTATCCCCAGTTGTCATTCAACTTCTTAGTGTATATTAGGTAACCCATAAGCATTGTTAACAGGAATAAGAGTTCCTGTACTTATGACTGTATTGTCTATTTGATTTAAGTATTAATGCTGGTTATAAATTCAAAGTAGTACAGATAAATTCATCTGTGTTACTTTTTCCTGATGGTGTAGACTGCTGAAGATTTGTTTCCCTGTCCATAAACTGCTGGTGCTTAATAATGCAAAAACATTTTATTTTAACAAGTAAATAATGAAAGTCATTTGTCCTTCATTTTTTTACTTTTCTTTCCTGCTGTCCGCCAGTTGTTATTCTCAGCTTGACGTCTGAAGCTAGGTCCCAAACAATCCATTTCTTCTGTTTGATTTAGGAAGTTGTTTATAGAAAGAAAAGAAACTGCAGCATCCAAGGTTTCAAAGGTTCTGGTGCCTTGCGGGAAAAAAATGCAAAGTCTGGCTGGAAATAAAAGATGAACTTTTAATTGTTGTTGTTTAAGTTTCTTAATTAGTGGTAAACATTCTTTCTTTTTTTGCTGCCACTGTAGAAGAGTAGTCATTATCAAATCTAATCATACTGTTATCATATTTAATTGGGGAATTGGTCCATGCTGACTTCAGAACCAGTTCTTTGTCTTGTGAAGAGAAAAAAACAAACTATGACAGATCTTGGTTTGGTTTTGTCCTTGTTGTACATGGTTGATTTATCAAAGACTGATGTGCCCCCTCAATTCCATATCAAAAGGCTTCTTGCAGATTTAAAGCTTTGGGAAGTCAGGTTGTGAGAACATTGATCAAGTTTTGAGCCTCTGCATTTTCAGGTAAACCATAAATCTGAAGATTATTCCTCCTGGATGTGTTCTCGACATCATCTACTTTATTTATTAAAAATGCATTTTGCTTCAAAAGAAATTCCACTTGTAGTTCTTGTTCTGTTAATAGCCCATCCATGTCATTTAATGAGTTTTCCATCCTGGTTATTTGGATCTTTTGTTGCTGCATCATTTCTTTTAAAACCTTTATTTGTCTGGAGGTTTTTTTCTTTATACCAATCCAGTTTACTGACCATTTTATCAAAATTTTGGTTAGTTCAGACATGTTGACTAATAAGGTTTGCAGGTCCTTCTTTGAAGACTGGTCTTAAAAGTTGTATTTTGAGTAGCTTATCTTATGACAGTATTAGTAGCATTTCTGTTGAGGTTTTTGACAAGAATTTTGCTAAATACTGGCATTTTTTTCTGATAAAACAAACCAGTAACCTTTAAATATCATATCCTGTAGTTTTTGTGAAGAAAGTAGTCTTGGTTTTCAATTTTTCCTGTCAGTAAATATAAAGACTGTCAGAGCTCAAGAAAAGTGTTGCTAAATAGCCTGTATCTTGACCACACACCCCCATCTGACATCAATTTCCTTACTATTTCTTAGTCAGGTGGATTGAGATTGCTCTCTTCTTTTCCAGTATCCTCCGTTACAATGTATACATTTAAACAGTTACAATAATGCATGTACATTTCTTTTCTGCCCGGCAGGGAACACTGTTGATAAATTTTTAACACAAGCAGCTTTACAAATACATTTTTCAACACAAACATCTGTACAAATTAGTTTGATATACAAAGGACAAATCATTTTTTACATAATTCCATCTAGCCATGCTGGCATAAGTTACACATCCACTGCCCTGCTTCTCCTGGCATAGATGGCAATACCTCACATCATCACAACTTGTATTATTACACCCAAATATACATTAACTTTTAAACCAGAAAGGAAGGAATGGGATCATACACCTTTCATATACCTGGTTTATAATTACTGTGGCACCCATGCACTGGCCCAGTAGTCAGGGAACCTCAATCTTTATCACTAACACAAGTGATGGGTATGCACATTCTGAGCATAACACATACACACGGTAAAATACAACTTCCCTTAAGAGCACACAGAGGTCAGTCAGTCTGGGACTAGTTTCTCCCTTTCTCTCCAGATCCCCAGTAAGACTCCCCACTGGCACAGCTATAGGGTGCAGGTCTCAGCCTAGTGGTCAAGCTAAAACCTCCAGCACCCTCTCTGCCCAGCCAGCGCTTCATGTCCCTGTCCAAGTAACTGACACACACTTTGAGATATGAGTTACATATAAATACACAGACACTCCTGGGGAATGCTGGCACAGGTTGTCCAGCTATTCTCCCTTTTCTGCCCAGGCTATAAGGTAGAAATCACTGCCACCAACCACTACTATAAGCTACTAAAAAGGCCCTTACAAAGGGTGCCCAATTTTACTGTGCAATATTACTATTATCCAATTAGTAAGTATTATGAACAGCAAGGCTTATTGGAGTGGCTTGGACAGTATCACTATATACATGCAATGTACTCCAGAGCTTAAATTATCTCTGCACAAAACAGCCACAGTTGAAAGGTTTAAAAATATTTAATAATAAATAATAAAAACACAAGACAAATCTCCTCAATTCAACACAGTGCTAGTCAAGAGTTCAGACACAGGAAAATGCTTAAAATAATACTGTAGAATAGTCTGACATAAATATAGAAAACAGCTAGACTAAACTTATTATTTTCTATTTCTAAGATAAATCACTATTCTAAATAAATATCATACTTACAAGGCAAAGAGCTGGTGAGTTGATGTGTTCAGGTTCAGACAAAATCCAAAATGCTCTCTTTGTCTCTCACATCTCTTAAATTGATAATACATCACTGCTTACTCATTTTAGATTACATCATTCTTGACACCTCTCTGGTTTCCAGGCTATTAGAAACTCTATTTACATTTCTTAGTTTTCTTAGTAAGGTTGCACCTGGCCAGGAAGGCATGACAATAAAAGGCACTATACATGCAAAACCTTGCAATTAACTCTTGTCTCAAAACAATAGAAGGAATTCCTTCATCCAGACATTCTGTCTCCAAGCTTTGAGATCAAACAGTTATAAAATGCTTTACTTTACTTTATCAGCTTTCTTCCAGCAGGGTGCACTGTGGTCACATTTTCAAAGCTCACTACAACATATAGTTTAATCATAGCATATAGTTCTCTTTTACATTTGTAAAACCAGCCTGTGGATTATATTAATATTTACAAATCACATAGAATTATTTGCAAGATTCTATCTGGCTGGGCTGGCAGCCTTTCAGTTTTTCACAATTACTATAGCCAACCACCTCCTGGAGGTACTTATATCAACCCTAAAGACCTGCAGTGCAAAATGACGTAAGCAACAACTATCAAAATGTACCCATTCAAGTGTAACTTCAACAACTGAATGGGAGCAGGAAATTCATCTGTGGTTTGTATCTGTATTTCTAATGGACACAGGAAGCCTGTAAATGTTTCATCTTCCAAGCCCCTGCTTACATTTATCAAGGGACCAAAACAAGCCAAATATTTGGGATACATGGTTAGGCTTAAAAGGTCCTTGTGATCATTAGCCTAGTAAACAGCTATGAACCTTTGAACCTATTCTTGCAATGAAACAGCAGTTCCTAAAGACATAAGCAATATAAAGAAAAATAAAATTACTATTATCCAGTACAAGCATTTACCCTAGGTCAACTCAAAATATGGTGGCTGGTCTGTATCTCTCTTCTAATTCCACCAATAGCGAGTCACTGTCCATCATATTTGACAGATTATAGAAAAAACAGATACTCAGCAAGTCTGAAGAGTTTCTCAGGAGAGTGGTGTCATCCCTTTATTTCCTTGCTCATCTGCTGTGAAGCTGTCATTATCTGCAGGATCTTGCTAGTTTTGTTCCATATCTTCCAGCTCCTATACTGCAACATCATTTACAGAAAAGATTGCAATATAGTCTTCTACCTCAGTTTGGTTAAATGGAAGAGTATCAAACATCTCATATCTAGTTTGAGTCTTAAAGAACAGCGTTTGTTTAGATGAACAGGATTTAATGCGTCTCATTTCTAGGGACTTGATCAGGTCTCCCCTCCCCTTTTTTTTCTGAGTGCTTAGCTGCTGAGATTAGAGCAGATCTGTCCCTTTTTTCCCTGTCATAGGTTCATAGGTAGATGCTAGGCTATCTGCCCTAAGGCATTTATAAGCCTAGCCAGAATGTATTTGGCTTCCACCTACCTATTAGATTAGCCTACTGTGTCTCTCTGTAAAGTAGGTCACAGAAGGTACCCTTTTAAGATTAGTTTACTGTGCCTTTGTCTAGCAGGGACACAGAAGAGATCCCAGGGGTGAATTTGCGATTTCCCATCCACGCGTCAAGATTTCGCTTGAAGAGGGTGAGCGAGGGGCTATGTCTAACATGAATTGGGATTCTATTCGAGTGAGGGGAGCCTCTGGGAAATGAATCTGTCCCTCCAGCATGTCCTATTTATTTTTGTGCTGAGGTTTAGGTCCCTGGAGCATGTAGCTCTAAGGGACTTGGATATTTTGAGGAGGAGCATGTCCATTAATTCTGGGTTTGACATGGCTTTGTACGTCAGGCATAGATCACCTCTGAGTAGGTGGTAAGCAACTGAGTAGAGCTGGAGTTTCTTTAGTCGATCTGCATAGGACATCTGGTTGTAGCCCATGATCCTCTTGGTGAGGTACTTTTGGGGTCTTTCCAGTTGCTGCAGGTGTCGGGTAAGGTACATCCCAAAAGGGGCATTGTATTCAATTATGGGCCTGACGAGTAGAGGGGCATGTTCAAATTTCCTGTCATTTGCATCTTACCAGTATATGTAAGACTTTACCCCTAGCCTGTTCCTTTTATTGATTCCCTTTGATATACAAGGTGTTACAATGGAACTCAAGTTCACACTATTGGTTTGTGCTCTGTGCTATGGCAGCATTTTTTATTGTGTGCATATAAAGGGAGGCTATGTAATCTGGTGCAACCCTAATCTAGTAACCAGACATCTGGAGATCACTGTCCTTTTCTATCACTTTCTTTTATATTACATCTCTATCATTAAATCTAAATATCAAAAACTCAGATGTCTGAGGAGGTTTTTTGCTTTATTCTTGCTATTTACTCTGTGGGCCATCTCAGTCACAAGCCTTTGCCCCTTTCTCACCCATGCTCCACAGTCCTATTTAATAAATAGTTGAGTCACCTCTTCCCCATTCTATGGAAGACCAATGATTCATAGAATGTTTTGGTTTTCAAGGTCTTCAGTTTTACTCTCTGACCTTTGGGATTGTACCTGCAGATCTTGTACTTGACTGGAATATGAAGCAGAAATGTCCCACTTTTCATTGATCTCTGGGTGTTGCTTTGTTAAGGTGGTGGCTGGATTCTGCAACTGTACATCATGGTTAGCAGTAGTTACTTTTATGTGCTCCACATCTACTGCTGTAAAATTTGAAGCAATTTAGTAAGGATATAGACTGCAGTGGTGGTGCTGTGGTAGTGTTGTTGCCTCACAGTAAGACGTTGTCCTGTTCGATTCTCAGCTAGAGCGTCTTCTGTGTGGAGACATGCATGAATGGGTGTACCTTCATTGAGGGTTGTGCATCAGGGCCGGCAACTCGGCATGTAAAACTCTACTACCAATCATTAGCAGACCGGAGTTTCACTGTGGCGACCCCTAACCAGGAAAAGCCAAAAGACGCAAACACAAACAATCCAAGGAAAGACTGAACTGCCATAGTTGCCTTAGCAACTCCTGCCATTTCTGTTGTCATCTTCAGTGCTATAAATAACTGCATCTCCCTTCTGCATCAGTTGATTAAAAGATGTTTTTTCTTATTCTTCAGATACATTTATTTATTTATATTTGCAGTTTGTTAACTGGAAAAGCCCATTGGGCCAAAATGAGTCCATTTTCAATGGAGGCACAGGGAGAAACGCTACATATACAATTACTACAAAGCTAATATCAACAAAGTTAACAAGTACAATACAATTTCCAAAAACTACTGAAATACAGTAATACAGAAGACAGAATAATAACATTTGAGCAAGGTGTTGTAACAAAGCATTGAATGAAATTAAAATATAAGTATTTTGGAGTACATAAGTATAATTTGGAGTGCAGGCATTTATGCACTCAAAGTTTCATGAGGTGAGAGGGAGGATGAATTAGAACAACAGAGTAGAACAGTGAAAGGTGAATAGGTTGAGTTATGAGAAAGGAAAAAAGGGATTGGGAGTGAAAATGAAATGAAGGGAGTCACCAGGCTGAGTTTTGAGAAAGGAGAAAAAAATGGAGGATGGGGGAGCAGAAATTATATAGAGGGAGTCAGATGGGGTGAGAGCATGAGCATTATCATGAGCAACATCATTTTACCAAATCTCTTTTTAGCAATTAAATACTCTCATTTGACTATTTCTATAATCATAAAGCAGTATAATACATTTCTAGACAAGTGGGTTTGGTGATCTAAGTGAGGAGGTCTAAAATTTCACTGCTTCACCATGTGCAATCTTGTTTGCACCCTAGCGACATCCTTATTTTTGGAACAGTATTTTGTTCAATCCCCTCCTAAAACTTTAAAGTGTTCTGAGCAGTCCGAAGTTAACAGCACAAGTATTAAATGTACCTAATTTGTGGCATCCTTCTCTATTTTTTACAAGGTACAGTGTTATAAGTTGCTGTTAAACTGTGAAAAAATGTTTTAAAATGAACAAATAAAGTAACTTCTGGTTGTAGTTGCTTAGCTAAAATCTTTTTGTCATATTTTAAACCACTTAATAACTTCAGTGAATGACCCAAGCTCTCTGTTATGATTAAGTTACATTGAAATGGTAATTCTGTGCATCATCCACCTTTCAAGCATTGCAGTTGTAATTGAGGCAAGGCAACCTGCAGGTGCAATACAGAAAGTTAACATTTCCAGTGCTGCAAGCTTGCCCTTCACCATACAGTGTTAAGATTGCATTTAGTAAGTCTTGACCCACTGTGGGCTAAAGCTCTGCTTGGCTTAGCAAATGCAGTTGGTAGAAATCCAGCTCTCCAATTTAGTAAGGGCATATTACACAAATCATGAAACACCTTGACTGTGGAAAGTTAGACCCGCAGCCTAACCGAATGCTTCTTTAGACACCAGGTCACATTGCTGTTCTTGGTTCCCTATCACTTCACAGAAAGTAGACCTTAAGAAGTTTAGCAATTATTGCAGATATTTATTTTATTTATTCATTTACTGCTTTTGTTGACTAGGTTAGTCTGACTGAGATGTTGTACCCCCCTTTTTAGCGGAGGTCCAGGGAGAAATGTTCCAGTTACAAAACAGGCAGGTTTTACACAATAGAGACAAATGTAAAGCTTAACATTGCAGTATTGAAATACAGTAAATGAAAGGCAGCTATAGCAGAGAAGGGTCTATATCAGCTTATCAAAAGCTAATAAAAGCGAATGCCCTTTGATCAGCCCATAAATGTCCAACACACTATATAGCGAAGACATGGAACAGCGATTTTTTTCCCATGGAAAAAAATCTCTAGGCTGTTTTCAGGAGTTTGCCATTTCCTCCTCTGTGATGCAATCTCGGAGTTGATATATTTAAGTAGGGGGTGTGCCCCCACTTAATGTCGTGTTTGAATTTGTTTTTTTTTTTTGTTTTTTTTGTTTTTTTGCGGAACAGTGATTTGTTTTCCCTGGGGGAAGAAAATCGCTGTTCCGTGTCTTCACTATCTAGTGCATTTGATGTTAAGGGGTCAATCTAAGAGCTGAGCATTAGCTCTTATCAGCTTTCAATAAGCTGATATAGACCCACAGAGAAGATCTACAACCAGTAAAATATAGAGTTATTATATATTAATACATGACAAACCAGCATACACAGTGAAATTTAAAATGTCAGTTTACAATTTTACATTTATGGGTAGGAGAAATATGAGACAAAGTGTGAAGATATGAGTAGAAATTAGAGAAAATGTGAGGAGTATCTATATTTGTTATTTGGTACCACAATAGAGAAAGTTGTACTGACGTTGGGCTAGATGTAGAAGGTAGAGAGTATGAGATGGAATTTTGCTGGAGGGAAAATCTGTAAGGGGTACATGTGCAGAAGCAGCTGAATTGACATTATTAGGACAGAGGAGTAGAAGATATCAGAAGATTTATACTGAGAAATCACTTTGAAGTATATCAGGGTGATGCAGGTGCGTACAGGTGGAAGCAATCTAATCTCGGGAGGGGCAAGAGCAAAGCCAATTGTCTTCAAAGTGTTTTAGCAAGTTTCTAAATTTGAATAGGTTACTTTGTTGTCTGATGTCGGTAGAGATAGCATTACAGATTTTAGAAATATAATTTGAGTTCAAGGACATATCAGCAGAGCTCTGGGTTTTAGTTATGGCTACTAGGTAGCATAGTGATTGTGCAGGGGTGTGAGACTCTTCAAAGGTTTGCAGGGCAGAACCGTTTTGTGGTTTTTCAGATTATTTTGTAAACAATTGCTAACTGGGTGATAAAAAGATAGTGTTGAAGTTCTAGCCAGCCTACCCGTTTTAAGGCTAGGCAGTGGTGAGATTTTGCAGGTAGGGGTGAATTTAGCTATCTTGTGATGGCATTGTTCAATTCTAGTTAGATGAGATTGCTATGGGTTGATATAGATGGGGTCAGCATTTATTAGTGATGGTGGGAGATATACAGAGACTGCTTTTTAGCATTGCTAGTTAAAACGTGTTTGCTGTGGTACAGGAGTCCAATTTTTCTGTGAGTTTTCTTGATAGCCTATTATATATGAATATTGAACTTTAGGTTGTAATCTATAATGACAGAAAATAGTTTTGTGTGGTGCACAAGTTTGATAGGAGAGTTGTTTGAGATGACAGAGAAGGTATTTTTGTACAGAATGCAGATTGTAGTGTGAAAAGCAGTATCTTGGCTTTCTTATTATTCACTAGGATATAAAAACTGCTAAGACAGTTTTCCATAGAAGAAAAAGCTTTTTTGGTCTTTTCCTGAAGGTCTGGAAAGACGCTTACTGCTAATTTTGAATAAGGCTGGCAAAACTGTTATTGGTCTATAACTATATAGCTGTGACATTTCTTTTCCTTACCAGAATGGTTTTAAGAAGGATTCATATTACTGTCTCTCACGATTACAATAAAACCTATAGCTGGGGTCTCCATCAAAGGTAAACCAAAAGAGTAGTGAGTGCTGCTGGTAACAGTTCTTTGGAGTTTTGTAGATTGTAAACAGCTGTTAATGCAGATACCTCTCAAGTGAACCACATTACAAGGAATGTTCCTGATTCTGAATCGTAAAACGTCCATATTCCACACTCGAAGGGTCTATCATATTCGTTCAAATTTTTTAAACTGATATCCATGGGAAATAACTTTTATAAGTATAATGTGACACATTTTAACTATTTTGTGAGCTTGCTAGTTGATATTGTTAGTAAGCTGTTAGTTTAGTGTTTGACATTTTGCTCATTTATTCCATACTATGTGGTGCTTTTATTTGTTCCACATTATGTGAGGTAGTGTTCTTTATTTTGGAGATGGAAAACTGAGAGTTATGCATAGTTTTGCATGTCAGACTAATGTGCATATCTGCACCAATACTCTAGCTATATTGATGTAACAATCAGAACATAACTGCATACTGCCTTTGACAACCTCCTCAGATCTCAGACATCTGCCTCAGGGGTAAATTTTAGATTATTTATTTTCTGACTAACTTCTTAATACACAGTAGCAGGAAATTCACTGCTCCTAGTTGTCATGTACCACTCAAATAAGCTAGTTATGTTCTAAATCATGAAGCTTAATGTAAAAGGATAACTGCTGTTAATTTTTATTTCATAGTCACAATTGCCTTCCTACCAACACTGATTCTAGACTTTATACTGTGTTGTTATTGGTCTCCCAGGTGTCCTGAACTGATGGTAACATTACTTATTCTGGTGAAGTTCAGCTTGTTTTGATCTAGTGGGTAGTCCTGTCAGATTTGTAAGTGTGTTTTGTCCATAGTACAAAAGTTGCAGTTCAAAAAATGTATATTGAGTAGTTATTTGTATATGTATTAGCACTGCAGTGGATAATTTAAGATTATCTTTTAGTACATCAGTGCTGAGCAAACCAGTGGGGAGGTAGTGCTGCATTTCTTTGCTTGCTGGCTTGCATCATTCATTTAACATCTTATCACTGAGGCCACCGCAAAATGCATCTCTCAAGTATTTCCAGTAGCATCACTGAAAATATGTCTAGCTAGAGATTAACACTTTAAACTTTTACAGTGACTCTGTATGATCCTAATGTGCACTTCTGGAGGGTGTTTGACCTTATTAGATAACCCTTTTGTTGATTGCTTGCTAACTGATGAATGATAATTGCCTTCAAATCACTTTGGAATCAAGTTCCTCAAGAAAACTACTGACTTGTAAAGTAGAAAATTGTGTTAATTTGGATGCAAATAAAAAATCTGTTTAGGGGTTTGATGAGTGTCTTAGAAATGAAATATAGATTGTTGATTTTGCATTTTTTTCCATCCTGTGTATTAATAGAAGGGCAGTGAGAACTTCTGCAGAAAGGAACTTCATTATTTCATTACATGGTCTACTTTTCTAAAAAGTAAACATGAAAAACTAAATACAGTTTCAGCTTGCTTTAAGTGTTGCTTTCTGCTTATTTATTTGTGTATTTATTTATTTATCCATTGTAGAATAAATATGATGATTTGCATTTAGATACATTGCCAACCTAAACTGACAAAACTGGAATAGAAGAATTAAAAGATGTTTGTAATTTGAAACATTAAATCTGTACTTCTATGCACAGTACGTTTTATTAAGAACATTTCTAAATGAGCGCAGTGAAACCATTTGCATGGTATGTATAATTTACTATAATTTAATTTACTTGCCTATATTTTTATCTTTTTTCCCTAAAGAAGATTTTTCCACAGATAAGCTGCTATTTAATTAACAGCTTTTTGATGACTGAGTAAGCAAATTATATTAGTTTAATGCCAATTTGCAGCTGAGCTCTTAAGATACTTGTAAATCTACAGTACTTTAACTAGTTCCTGTGCATTTAAAGAATTTTTACTAATTCAGTTACTGCCTTTCAAAAAAAAATAAATGTATATACTTATCCCCAAGTTAAATTCCATCTGTGAGATGGAATAATTCTGATTATCAAGAGGAACTTCTCCCTTTCCCAACAGTCAGTCTGCTGCTGTGTAACAACCTACAACCTCTTAGCACAAAAATCTGGGCAAAGCCAAAAATAATGCGGGGGGGGGGCAAAGCCACAAAAACAGGAACACATTTTAAATATTGCTCTTATAGAATTAGAAAGTTGCTAGAATAAAGGTTCTTGTGTTACCATGCATTTTCTGAAGGATGTGAAGTCAGAAACTCAAATGCCTGTCATTATATAGTGAATTCATTCCTCACTGATTTGCAACAAAAATTCAGAAAACCACATATTTTATGAGGAACAGACCAAAAATGTAACCTAAAAATCTTGACATTCTGCAAAAAGCTGGACAGTTGAGAGGTTGTGTAGCTTGCTTGATTACATGTGGTAGGTACATTATGCTGTATATGCTGAGTTTTTTGTGTAGTAATGAGACAGTAATGCTCCAAGGACATCTGAGTCTCTCCTTATGGTGATAAGGACAATACCATGAATGGTTACTGTCTGCCTTTGCAAATGAGCCTTCAAAGCATTTAATTTGTAAACCAGAATTGCTGGCAAAACACATAGATGTCTTACATTTACAATCTAACTTCCTGTGTGCATACATTTGAATAAGCCTCAACATACAGCACACACACAAGATTTTTAAACAATGTCATGTGAAAAGTGAATTCCACATGTTGTTTTTTATAAATGCACAGGCTTTAGGAGCTTTGTTTTGTCATTTCATAGGTCGTATATCCTTTTTTACTAGAGATTCACCATGCACAGCATTGTCTGACGTATGTTTTTTTTTCCATATTACATGTTTGATGGTTGTTGAGGCTAGGAGGTCTACTGATAATATTAAAAGCCAATATCATCAAAGATGGATTCATCAAGACGACATCCATGAAAACCTACTTCATCAGCAGACTAGATGAACAAAATCCTTCCCAGGATAAGTAACCTGTTGGCCGTGAAGGTGAACTTTGCCCTTTCCCAAACTGTAGTGTGGTCTTGGAGTTGGTATATTTAATTGGGGGGTGTGGGGGTGCAGCCTTCCACCTGGTAGGGTTTTGAGTGTTCTGGTGTTGGTTTTATGTGTTTGGGTGACTTAGTACTTACCCTGGGAAGGATTTCATTCATCCGGTCTGTCGAAGTGGGTTTTTGTGGATGTCATCTCGATGAATCCATCTTCGATGATGTTGGCTTTCGCTATTATCAGGTAAACCCAGGCTAGGTTGTAGATAAATGATGTATTTTCCATATTCTTTGTGTATTGCACCTACTTTATTCTTATTTACTCACTGTACAGGGGAGGTTTTCTTACAGGGTCCACTCTAAAAAGAGCTAATATAAACTTACAGGTTAAATAGGAGTAAACTATAGGTGCTACTGTATAAGGCTATGATGGCTATCTAAGTAATAACTGGAAATTTATGCAGTCAGTTTCAGCTTTAGGTCATTCTAACAGATGGGCTGAATAAACCCTAGTCAGTACTGCAGGGTCAAAATTATCAGACATACATCATGCTAAATGGGTCTATATTATGTTATCAAAAAGTAAGTTCACCAAACTGCATCTACATCGGAAATACAGTTAAGCGAACTGTTGATGGTGAGATCGCAGTACAGTAAAATTTGGAAAATTTGCCCTTTCCTCACTGTAGTGCAATCTCGGAGTTGATATATATAATTAGCGGGGGGTATGGGGGGGCTGACTCATTTCCGATGTAGATGTAGTTTGGCAAATTCACTTTTCAATTACATAATATAGACCCATGTTAAAGTTGGGGAGGGGTCAGCAGCATTTTTTTGATGGTTGCTGTATGACAACAGACACAAGAAAAAATATCAGGGTGAGAGAATATGTATATATTTTCTGTCTTTTATAAACCAGTTCTTTTTTAATTATTAGGATTGTTGATACAGCTGAACTATTGCATACTTCAGCAGGATGATCTCCTCTGAGTAGTATAGGTTCATAGGAAAGTACTAGGCAATCTGTCTGTGGCCTAGACAAAAAGTATATATTCAAAAGTTCCCTCTAGCCTCAAGGAATGCAAGACAAAATAGACTGGGAGAGAATTTGAGGAGGCTCATCCAGTTATCTAAGTTTATTTTGAAGATGCTAAGTGTGCTATTCTGCTTAACATGTACTGGAAGTTTGCTACAGAGGTGAGGGATACTTTGAAATAGAAATCTATCATGCCACTGTGTCTTATGTATCTGCTGATGATTTAGTTCCTTTAACTGAGTATTTGAGGTACCATTAGTTCTCTGAAGGAGTAGGATGTCAGATAGGGTTGAATTTTTCATGGCTCGAAAGACTAGACACAGATCTTCATGGAGAAGTTTGTACGAGACTGAGCACAGAGACAGGCTTGCCAGTCTCTCCTGATATCTAAGATTTTGGAGGCCACTTATCTTTTTAGTTATGAATGTCTGAGGTGTCCCAAGCTGTGTGATTTGTTTAGACAAATACATGCCAAAAGCTGCATTATATTCAATAATAGCTTTGATAAGACATGGGTAAAGGGGAATTAAGACTTATTTGAATCAAGTAGAGATGCACCTTTGGAAATGACATAAGCCACATATGCATGCTTCTCCTTTTAATACAATATATCTAACACCTATCTACAAAAGTAAATTACTGGACTTCATAGGATGGATAGAAAGCTCCCAAAGGACAGCTATACCTTCAAAAACTATGTACTTTATCTTTCAATAATTTGTATGAAAAACATTATAAGGAGATATTACTTTAATGTATATCATGCTACCTTTTCTTAAAATCATCAGTGAAAAGCTTTGAGTATTTTCCAATTAAAACAAGTGTTTGTTAGAGATGTAGCAAAAATGCATGGCACTCAGTATATGTCGGCCTAATGATAAATGCATTTAAAGAGACAAATTCACATTCTTAGCTCTATAATTTACAGCTGTGTCACAAAGAAAAAGGAGAAAGTAGTAGCTACTCAGCTGAACTAGAAAGGATGTTTCCTAAATTATATAACTATGATGAATGTAACAGAAATCCTGCCAATTAACTTTGGCAAGCAGTTAAATACTAGCAAGCAAGATATACAACAGCTAAGTTACTTGTGGTTTTGGTGCTTATACACATTCATTAATGCCCAGGCACCTTAGATGTTTTATTCTGATGCGAGTGTGTCAGACTCATCTTTGCAGCTGAACCTGGTATTAACTATCCGTATATTCACTTTATGTTTTGCATGTCCAAAATGGTATCTGACTTGAAACATGACCATGCATTTGTTCCATACTGTGAGTTGTAATTTGGATCCTTTCTCATACAACCACATACATGTACATATGCAGGCCATCAGTAGAAATTTGGCGACTTTGCTGTACATCATATATACGTTTCCTGTATAATCTGCGGGTCTCATTGCTGTCATCTTAATAAGTATAATTTGCTGTTTCATAGCTCTGAGTTTGTGCTGTTGGAATGCTATGACCCTATTTAGTGCTGCTGATGTCATATGGTCTATGCTCCTCCCACCGTGCCACTATCTTGCCACCTCTTAATGCTGCTACATAAATGCTGCACCTGCATGTTCACCCTGTATATGACCATCTGCCTTATGTTTGCCATGCCGGCTGCAGCAACAAGATGAATGCCAACTTTATCTGTTGGAATGCTCCAGAAGATTTACAGACTTGACTGAAACATGCTATTCTGTTTTTGTATTTTATTTCCTATAGTATTGAAAGCATCTGTATGCTATATCAAGATACATTTTATGAAGTCATACGTCTTCTGATTATTAATAAAAATATTCTGCATAAAGAGAGACAAACTAGGGCACATCTTATTTCTATGACAAAATGCATCTCTCCCAGACAAGTAAGGTTATTTACTCCTCAGATTTTGTTAATTGGTTTAGTCTTTGCTCTCAAAGTCTTACAGATGCTTAATATTTCCAAGCTTCCCATCATAAATCAAACATGCTTAACAAAATCTATATCAAATTTAAAAATAACAGAAGGAATTAAAATGCCAATAAAGCCCATATTCAAATGGGCTGCAAAATGTGCTCTACTAACAAAAGTAAAAAAATGCAATTTGCTAATAGTACCAACTTTAATGAACCAGAAAGTATTTTCCTACTACAAACCCGATGTCCTTAATAAAGAAAGAAAGAAAAGGCTGTACATTAAAGTGAACTCTCAAGTGCCTGAAATTGAACTATGTTGCACAAATCGTCATTTCTCTTAAATCTGACTGCTGTTTCAATAGTCAGTTTAATTTTAGCAAAGTTTACTTTTCTTTCCATGAAAGAAGGAGGGTCAATATTTGAAGACTTTCTCGGAATACAGTGTACCAGTGTTAATCCCATGAAATGTAGCATTAAGACAAGCATCTCCAAAATTAAGATAGAAAAACACAAGAACAATATGTCTACTGCTTACCACTAGGGAGCATAGCACACACTTCTAGCTAGAGAAAATCAAATTAACTAAGGCCAGAATAAAACCTCAGTCCAATAGTAAATCACCCTTGAGCTTTTAAAGAAACAATCATTTCCTACATGTTTCTTAGTATGAAAACATCATCAGTGGAATCACATGGGTGACTTATATTAAACCAGTTTTTAGAAGTACATTGTCCTTCAGAAAGGACCAGAAGACATTGTGCTGAGTGAGTGAGTAATTATACTGTGTGCTGTAGTGATATGAAATGTGTACTCTTAGCCAGCCTTAGGCATAGGCCAACTAGGTGTCTGCCTAGGGCATAACTCTAGCAGACCAATATTTATTTGTTTTTTTTTGTACTAAACAAATGGTTTCTTTAAAATATGTTGAATGAATACAGGAAAAAACTGAACAGTAAGAAAAACTGAGAAAAATGTAGAGAAAAGTAATCTGGATGGTGTAGTAAGACCAAAATGGGGGCACAGAGTGGTGTGGAGGGGCATGGTAGAGCCCATTTGCATAGGGCACTAGTTAACTAAAGCCCAGCCCTGACTGTGCTATTATGTTTTGCAAGTTAAATCTTGTACTTCCTCTGCAGGTATCAATCACACTATGGAAAACATTTGGGCACCCAAGAAAGAGTTATGTTGTGTATTGTTAAATCACATATTTTTTGCAGTAGTTCTAAGACAGCAGCTTTTCATTAGTGGGGTAGCTTAGGTCGGTTTTGTTTCTGAAGTTACAAAAGGAAATGACTACATATACTAGCCAGAGAACACCTCATAGGCTGTAATTCAGTTCAATTTCCACTGTTAAAATGTTTGAGAAATGCCCCAGATTTTGAAGTCTGCTTGGTCATAGCAGCTCAGATATGTATTGCTCTTACTTTGTTTCATAGCGATCATAGAGCCAAACTCCTAAGGCTCATAGGGTTCCTATTACGAGATCACAGATGCAGTTTGTCGAATGCATCTTGATCGAACCAAAAAGAGTGAAAAGGCAAAATAGCGAAGCGGCTTTTCAGCTAATTCTTTCCCTGGGAAAGAAATCCCTTGGCTGCTTTCATTACTTTGCCATTTTCGGCACTGTAGTGTGATCTTGGAGTTGGTATATTTAAGTATGGGGGGGGTGTCGGGGCCCCCCACATTATGCAATGTTTTAAAGCTTTTTTTTTTTTTTTAAATTTTGGAACAGCGATTTTTTTTCCCTTGGAAAAAAATCACTGTTCTGAGGTTTCGAAGTTGTAAGCTTTCGCTTACATGAGGTTGATTAATTATCGTTCACTTTTGTAAGCGTGCGATAATATAATATAGACCCGGCTCATATACCCATCACCTAAGTGTGTTGAATGGTAATTTATATCTATAACTTAGCATTTAATAGTATTAATTGAATTCTTGTTTTACTATTTACTTGCATGTTTATCTAATTCATTTACAAAACATTTATCCACACACGAATGTGAAGAATATTCATCCTCTAATATTAGCCTAAAAAGCACACACATGAGGTAGATAGCAGCATAACATTTATTAGATACTTAATACTTCTAACTTACCATTTATTCAGAAAACAGATTCAATGCACACCATTTGGTAATGAAAACTGCCACCATTCTCCACTGTTTCAGCATTTTATTTCTTTATGCTCTTGATTGGTGGCACTGGAAAGTTAAAGTACAGAGGAAGTCAGGCAGAGTTGCAAATTCCTTTACCAGATAGGTGATACATTTCATAGGTTACTATAATTTGACTGTAAGGCCTATGGAAAACAGAGTTTACAAAAGATGGATTATACACATCTGAATCATTCCAATTATCAAGATTATTTTCAAATATGTCTAGACTAACTGAACTCCGTACTGTAATTCGCAAATGATTCCATATAATCGGTAATATCCTTGTTATGCAAGATTTAATTTTCTTTGTTCAGCTTAAAACTACAGAAAATTTCATCATAATATCCTTTAGAGTATTGTTGCAACTATTAATATCAGGATCATAGGATCATAGGAAGTTACTAGACTATTGACCTTGAGGCCCTTACAAGCCTAGCTGAGAATTTAGCCCATGTTCCAACAAGTCAACACTTGATGCCACTGTCCAGCAGGAGAGAGGTAGAATCACAGGAGTGTATTTTCTGTTCCCCATCCAGTTGCCAGGTTGCTCTTAAAAAGGGTTAATGAGGTACTCTGCTTGATGTGGAAACGGAGTCAATTCCACAAAAGGTCGAGTCTCTGGGATACAAAATTGTCCCGCCAACAAGTCCTGTTGATGTCACAGAAGAGGCTGAGGTCATGTGTGCAGGTCACTCGAGTGGAGCCTGACTTGCAGATATGCAACAGTCCCATCAAGGTGGGGGTCTGAGATTGCTTTGTATGCAAGGCAGAGGTCACCTCTGAGGAGTCTGTATGAGACTGAGTAGAGGGACAGCTGAGATTGCTTTGTATGCCAGGCAGAGGTCACCTCTGAGGAGTCTGTATGAGACTGAGTAGAGGGACAGGGCCTTTAGCCTATCTGTGTAGGGCAGATGTTTGAGGCTCTGGATTCTCCTGGAGAGGAATCTCTGTAGTCTCTCTAGCTGCTGCATGTGCTTTGTGAAGTATATGCCAAAAGGGCATTGTACTCAATAATGGGTCTTATAAGGCAGGAATACAGGGATGTTATGACAATCTTGTCCCTAGATGAGATACCCTTACTAATGAGATGAGCCATGTAGAAAGTTTTCCCTACATTGGAGGCAATATGGTGGTAAAAAGTCAATTTGCTATCAACCTAGGTGCCCAAGTCCCTCACAACTGACTGTGTGCTTAGGACCTTATTATTAATGTGATAATTTGTGGGGACATCACTCTCCCCAAAGGGGATGATGCTGCATTTTTTGGCATTCAGTTTGAGGCCATGTTTCTGGCACCAGTCATTTGTTTGGGTGAGACCCTCTTGGAGGATGTCTACATCACTAGGGGAATTGATGACAGTACCCAGCTTAGCTTACAGTCATCTGCAAACTTGGTCAGCTATAGCCCACTGGTTTTGGCCTGCACCTCAGAAAAGTATATCCCAAACAATAGAGGCCCCAAGACTGATCCCTGGGTACACTGCTCATTACCAGTCTACTGCTTGAGGTTGCTTTTTGTATTTTGACTAGGTGGGTTCTATCAGTGAGCCGGTTTGCTACCCATCTCATAATATATGGATGGATGCCTAGTTGTGAGACTTTATCTATTATACTTCAGTGAGGAATAGTATGGAAGGCTTTGGCCAGGTCAAGGTAGGCGGTGTGCACTGTCTTCCCCTCGTCTATGGTCTTGGTAATTGTCTCAAAGAAGTTGATCAAATTTTACAGGCATAACCTCCCTTGACAAAAACAAACTGTGTGAGATCGAGTGTTTAGAGGCTGCCAATGTCCTTGTTAATGAGGTCCATGATAATCCACTCCATGGCCTTGCAGATCAGGATAGTTAGGCTGATGGGTCTGTAATTTCCTAGAACTGTGTACGCTTCACCTTTGTGAAAAGGGTAACAGTGGCCAACCTCCACTTGGCTGGGACAAAGCCGGTACTCAGGTTTTGGTTGAATAGGATGCCGAATGGTGCTGCAAGTTCCTGCCTGAGTTCATGTAGGATGCAGCTTGGGATGTTATCGGGTCCCATGAAGGCTGTATTTTTTGCCTTTGAGCAAGTCAGTGATGACTTGCTCCCTAGAGATAAGGGGAGGGGGGCAGGTGCTGTGGATGTCCTGATTTACTGATGGGGGGCAAAGGGGTAAAGATTTCACTGAACCTGTCTGCCAGCAGGTTGGCTATATCTATGATATTTATCTATGTGGTATCCTTGACCACCAGTATTGAGTGGATCTGGGTGCTTCCTTTGAGATTATGTGAAGAAGATCTTATGATTGTCTTTAGTATATGTGGCCAGTTTGGATGATTTTACTAGTACTCTTATTTGCTTGTTCAGGCTAAGAGATTGCTTCCAATTAGGCACCTGCTCCTTCTTGGTCCTGGACAGCAATTTGTTCCTTTTATTATACAGTTTATTTATTGCAGATGTCCACGAGACAGGTTTACTCTTCCTTGAGGAGGAGGATTTTGTCCTGTTGGGTATTCCTGATTCCATGCAGCTATATAAATGCTTGTAAAACCATGCAGCTATATAAATGCTTGTAAAAAGTACTTTGGTGTAGGTTTGGACATATGTGCTAGTTCCTATGGAGGGGGAGGGAGTGGGGGGCTGTGAAGCTGTTTATGCCTTCCCTCAGGAGGTTGTAATCAGCTTTAGAGAAGTTTTTTTGTTTAATAATAATCTTAATTCCTCATCATTTATGGCCTTAAAACCCAAAGCCATTCTACCTCTGTAGTACTTGTACATCTCGCTTCATAATTGAAATTTGAGAGCCCAGATATTTCCTCAGTGAACTTTCTGTGAAGGCTGCCAGCCTAGCCAGATAGAATTTTATAGATAATTCTATCATTTGTAAATATTAATGTAAGGCACAGGCTTATTGTCTTAAATGGAAAAAAACTCCTCTTAGATGTGGAACTGCAAAAAAATGTCACAACAGTGCTCTCTACCTACCAAGTAAAAGCATGTTGTGATCCTTTGATATAAAGTCAGCTCTAGCCTGTCTAGATGAAAACATTCTTTGCATTGTTTTAACCAAGAGTTAAACTGTTAGATTTAAACATGCAAATGTACTTTTATTGCTTTGCTGCCTGATCAGCTGCAAGATAACACAATGAGATGTTAGGAATGTAAATGCAGTTTCTATTAGCCTGGAAACCCAGGGAAGTATGAAGAATGATGTAATGTGTAGCCTGGGAACCCCAAGAAAGTGTGAAGAATGATGTAATGTGAATCAGAACTGCAATTTCAATTTAAACAAAGAGAACCACAGAGGATTAAGCATTTTTTGTCTTGACCATCCAACTCATCAGCACTCTGCCTGTTTTCTTATGTAAGTTTATCTTAGACTTGTGCTTTCTTTTAGAAATAGCTAGAAACTAGAAAGATTAGACTGTGTTTTTCTGTGATGTCAGAACTGTACTATTGAATTATTTTAAGTATTTCTCTGTGATCTCTGAACTCTTGACTAGCACTGTGTAGTAGGAAGTATTGCCTTGTGTTTTTATTATTTATTATTAAATATTTTAAAACCTTTCAACTGTGGCTTTGTGTAGAGATAATTTAAGCTCTAGAGTGCATTGCATATTTATAGTGATTACTGTACCAAGTCACTCTAATAAGCCTTGACTGTTTAGTTATACTGCCAATTGGATAATAATATTGCACAGTAATAATTGGACAACCTTTTAAGGGCCTTTGAGTAGCTGATAAATATTACTGGGGAGTGTCAAGTGTTAGTACCATATAGTCTGGGAAAAAAGGGCACAGCTGGATAACCTGTGCCAGCCTTCCCCAGGAGTGTCTGTGTGATTGTATAAACTCTTATCTATGTGTGTGTGTGTGTGTGTGTGTGTCAGCAACTTGGGCAGGGACATGAAGCACTGGTGGGACAGAGAGGGTGCTGGAGGTTTTAGCTTGCCCACTAGGCTGCGCTCTGGACCCTATAGCTATGCCAGTGAGGAGTCTAATTGGGGACCTGGAAAGCAAGGAGCGACCAGCCCCGGACTGACTGTGATCTCTGTATGCTCTTAAGGGAAATTGCACTTTACTGTATTTGTTATCCTTTCTTCATATATGAGACACCCTCTCTGGTGTTAGTGGTGAGAATTGAGGGTCCTTGATTGCTGGGCCAGGGCATGGGTGTCACACCTTCTTTGAAAAGATTCTATTCTGTCTGGGTCCCTGGTTGTATACACACAAAATTGAAGTATTATAGTCCAATATTGCTCTAATATAGATTCTATAGAGATTTGTCAAATTTTCAGTATTACAATAGGAAGTTTTTTTTAGGAGCAAAGCCAGCTGAGTAAGAACTCTTAATAACATAATCCAAGTGTTTCCAGAAGAAAATATTATTGGAAATAGATATGCTCAAACCTTTATAATAACACATCTCGTCCAAAGGCAATTTCTACAGGTCAGTGCTCATTTGTATACTTGGTTTCCAAATGTACATACATTTGCATTTATCGTTATTAAAATTCCCAGGTAGAATGCAGTTTTAAACAGTCATTAATTTCCTGAAAGTCACTCTCACTTGCTACAACAAAGCCTATGTTACAGTCATCAGAGTATTCTATTTATCCAAAACGAATTAGATGATGGCATATATGAAAATGCTATATTAAATAACAGTTGAAGCAAAGAACCTTGTAGTACTCTTCTGACAACACTGATTAATTTGGCAGCATAACAGTATATATAACACTCTTTGTTTCCTATCATGGATCCAATTCCTTATCCAAATAATTATGTAGGAATTATAAATCAGATAGTACTTCACAGAATGTAAAATGACAAATAGAATCAAGGGCTTTAGCTAAATCCAGAAAAATGGTACTACAGTAAAGCCACAAATCCATGGCCATGGTTACCTGGTTACCTTATAAAATTGCTGTGAGGTTTGAGTAACATATCTACTCTTGATAAAACCATGTTGATATAAATCAATTATGTCAAGGTTATTTCTTTAAGTATAAGTTCTGCTGCACAACTCTTGAAACATTTACAAAGAATTGTAGTTAAGCTAACAGACACACAGTTTGAAACATCAATAGATTTACCCATCTTTAGCATTGGTATGATACTGGTTATTTTACACATGTAAGACACTGTTCTGTTTAATATAAGTTTATTGAAAATAAATAAAAAATGCAATAGTGTGGATGTAAAGTTATTTATTAGTATTGAGGGTAAACGTCTGGCACTGTACATGGATTTTTTTTTACTTTTTTCCGAAATGTATTAATATTGTTAAAACCAACTAATGGTCAAGTGTCATGTGATACCAACAGTCTAACAAAGCAGTTAGTTCTATTTGAGCTTTGTATTATCATTACTAAAACTGTTACTGCAAATCTCAACAATATTAGATGTCATCGTTTAATACGTATATAGGATTTATTGTCTTTTAAATGAATTACTAAAGCTTAAACTGCCCTCGCATTCTTTATCAAATATAGTTTATTAACAAGCCTTGATTTTTCAGATTTAATTAAGTACTCTAAGTTCTTAATAACTTTATTTAATGTTGACTTGTTTTAGTTGATAGAAACCTTCAATAAAGCCAAAAGTTTTTATTTTTTTACAAAACAATGTTATTCTCCATCTCCACCATTTAGGTAATACATTTCTGTTAAATGAATTTTTAAACATCTCTACAGTTGTTTCTACACCTGCAATCATGATGTCTCATAACTCAGTATATCCATAATCACAATCTTTAATAAGACTTAAACTTAGCCTATCTCCATAATACATTATTTGATTCCTTCACAATTAAGTAGTCCAAAACTACATATTGGTAAGCTGTGATACCACTGTCTTCTGAAATGAAAAGTAATGAAACTATGATCAGACTTGCATAGCGGGTCTCCTGTAGTAACTACTGAAATTAAGTCTGAGTTATTGGTAGCTACCAGATCTGAAATTCTATGTCCACTAGTATCCTCTTCTAATTGAATAAATCCACATAAAACTAGTCATTCTAAAAAAAATAGTTGCTATACAGATCATCAGTTTGACCCTCTTTTCTGTCAACAGTGGGATAATTAAAATCACCCAAATGTACAATATTTTCAAAGGCTAATTGCCTGTCCAGTACCTCCAGATATTCTCTCTGAGAATATGATAGCTAACCACAAACTTAACGGAACTGATCTCGGAAGGATATCTACAATGAGAACTTCCACAGTAAAAAAAAATAAAGAACTACAAATACTATATAAAGAAACTTAAAATGGTGATTGTGTCATTGAACATACTTTACAGAGATACCAAACATATTTATTCTCTTCATTATAACAAAATACTGATTAGTTTGATGTGCAATACATTTATAAACAACTTGCCTTTTCTTTCATTCTCATTTCTGGGTTATTAATGTGCCTTTCTGACATCAGCATATATCACCACGGTATGGCTCTAATAATATAGCACTGCTGTGTGATGTCTAAGGGAATAGAGGATAAGCAACAACCAAATTAACAGCAAAAAAATAAAAATAAAAAATAAAACACCTGAAATATCAATCTAGATGTGAATAACAAATTTATTAAATAATTTAATTTAAGTGATTTGGTCCCTCTATTCAAAGGACACCATCAGAAATCAAAGTAAAAACAGCCTAATCATTTCTTTATTGTTCAAATGAAATTAGGTCACAACTATGTCACAAAAACACTTTCATATAATAAAATAACAATTATAATCTTTACTGCTTCATTCAAGAAACTGAATTAATATAAATAGTTTCATTTAGACCCAGTGGTTCTGAGTACTTAATTATATTCTAAAAATACTCTCCAGATCCCCCCCTTGAAGCATCATTAACATGATCAACAATGAAAATCAAAACCTTTTTAAAATTCTTATATTTTAGTCTTAGTATGTCTAGCCAAGGCATTTGTTTCATCATTTTTTTAAATAATATTTAAATGCTCATATATTCATTTTCTCGATTTCTACTTGTTTTTGCAATGTAAAAACATGAACATGTCACTCATTTAGCTGCATAAATCACATAAGTTGCATTGCAATTATGTTGTCTTGTTCTGGGAATAACTCTGTCAGTTTCACCTGGAATAATGTTACTTTCATAAATGTAATGACAATGTGAACATGCTCCACATTTGCTCATTATGCCTTTCCTTACAATACTACTACATTCATTAAATTGTACTACATTTTTAATACTGCAATTTTTATGATAAAAATGGGGTCTGGTACAAAATTATGTTTAAAAAATATCAATGACCAGTTGCCAATTATTAATAATACTTTTAATTCACTTTGTGTCCATGGAATAAGTAAAAATAATATCTAAAGGGAGGTCACTGTTAGTCATTCCTCTGTTACTATGCCATGTTCAAACCTTGAACCAGAATTGATGGACATTTCTCATTTCTAAACCCCAAAATTATATTTTTCATTTTTAAAATAAATTCTGAAGGATATTTCCCAAAAACAAGAATATTACATGAGATTTCCAATTCATTGTAAAAGGTGTCATCAGATACAACTCTTGATAAACAAGTAATTTGTCCTTTTTATAATGCTATTCTTCTGACTAAAGGGATGGCAGTTAGTGTAATATAAATAACTTGTTGAATGTTGGTTTCCTGTATATATATTATATTTAAAATTCCTAGAATTACAATCCTTACTAATAGTGACATCCAAATAATTGATAGTTTTTTTCTGATACACAGTAAGTAAATTTGAAAAACTGTTGTAGTTGTGTGTAAATAAGAAAAATAAATCTTCTATCACTACCGCATTCCCCTATCACTACAATATTCCCCTTCCATATAATAAAATATGTTTTGTGTATCTTAAGCATATAATATTATTTAAAGCATACTTAGAATTGAACACAAACTTGTTTTCCTAATTAACCAAAACCAAATAAGCAAAAATGGGTGCCAGCATTGCATCCATTGCTACTCCACACGTCTTTTTTAAAAAAATTACCCTTCAAATTGAAAATAATTATTTTTTAAGTATTAATTCTTCTAAAGTTAATAAAACATGAGCATTTCTATTATCAGTCTTATGTCCAAAAATGATTCAACAAGCCATTCCAGGATGACAGAAAATAAATTATGTACATTAGTAGTTATTGTGAGTATATAATTGTCATTGAAGTCAGTTTTTGTAATAAAACAAATAAGGAATGACACAGCAGAAAAAATATAAAAAATATAAAAACTTTAATTCGGTTAGCACTTTCACATCACAGATGCTTCATCAGACCATGAATAAACCAAATTCAAACCTTTTAAATATACCCTTCATACTCTATTACATTGTCATTGAAATGCGGTGGTGGTGCTGCGGTAGCATTGTCACCTCACAGTAAGACGCTGTCCTGTTCGATTCTTAGCTAGAGCGTCTTCTGCGTGGAGACATGCGTGAATGGGCGTACCTTCATTGAAGGTTGTGCGTCAGGCCTGGCAAGCCAGTATGTAAAAATCCACTGCCAATCATTAGCGGACCGGAGTTCCGCTGTGGCGACCCCTAACCGGGAAAAGCCGAAAGAAACAAACTCTATTACAGTGTCATTAATTGAATAATTATATTTAATTAAACCAATTAGGTTAAAGAAGCAGTATAAAAATACACAATACATAGTCTGAAATATATTGCCCACCCAATATACACATAACATTTCATAACACAAATAGAATAAAATAAAACATATGTATAAAGAATATATAAAAATACATATAAAAATACACATAGAGCTAAACTGTAAGTGTCGTGTTTTTAGAAAGAAAAGTTAACAAAGCATCAAGAAGCTATCCTTGAACATGGCTTAACATTTATTCCAGCTTCAAACATTGCTTTTGTGAGTGCTGTTTTGGACATAAGGTATTTTGCATGCAACGTTACGTTGACGTCTCTGTTTGGTAAAAATGATGGACTTCCTAATGACTTTAAGAAACCTAGTTTACTTATTCCGGATATGAATCTGGTTTTAGAAATATTTTGCAATGTTTGTGAAATACAGTTGAAATAAGAGCTCGGTTCTGGTAGTCATGACAATAAAAATAGATTTGTTAATTTAAATAAGGAAGAGTATTTAGCCATTCAAAAGTTGACAAATGATGCTTCTATTTCTATTCATCCAGTTGATAAGGGTTCATCCGGTTGATAAGGGAGGGGGAATTGCTATTTTTAACACTGAAGATTGTTTTTTTCTAATCCAAATATGCTTAATGATGAAAAGGTATATAAGCAAGTTTATCCAACTGACATAGAATTATATTGCAGTTGTGTATGTAAATCTTTATGACTGCTTTCTAAGTAACTTGATTTCTAAGTCCCTGCTTGATTTTTTGACTGTTACAAATCTGGTGATCCCACTTATTCAGGGTCTTCCAAAATTAAATCAAACATTAACAAACTAATCCACAGATGATTAGTCAACCAAGAATGGAGTTCCAGTACCAAAATAAATCAAACATTAACAAACTAATCCACAGATGATTAGTCAACCAAGAATGGAGTTCCAGTACCAAAATAAATCAAAATTCCAAAATGAATATATTTTAAAACTTTAATGGTGAATAAAATAAAAATAAAGCAAAAAATCCAGAAGTCAAGTGCTTTTGTCTCCAAATTCAGAGACTTTATCAAGATAAAACATAGTCCGTTAAACATTCAATTTAAATAGCCATACCCAGCTGCTAGACCAATCACAACCCAGTGCTCATAAATAATTCATGCAATATTATAATACATGTTTACAAAACTTCACACTAAAACTAAATAAATATACAACCTATAAGATACACAAAAAGCTCCAAACATATATTCAAAAAGCCTCCTTTTGTGTAAAATATAAAAACCAGAGTCTATAATAAAATATTCGTTAAAATATGAAATGAGAGACATTCAACCACACATATATCAAATATAATAATAAATATAAATATATAGTATATAAATATATATAAGTATATATAATTCCCAGTCTGAGAGCCTGTAAAATATTCAAAATATTTATTAATATAAAAGCCCACCTATATAAAATACAAATCAACTACATATGCACATGATACTTAATACCAGAAATAATAAATAAATAATGAATTCATGGCTTATAAACTAAATTTTATTTAACGTCCATTATCTATCTAATGCTTTTAATTAAAAAAAAAACAACTAATTGAAAAAGATTCATTTAAACCTGGCCAATGGGTTGCATTTGTCCTAAGTTGCCATAGGGCTTCATTTCTCTCAAGATGCAGAGGCCATGGTCCACCCCTTGGGTCAATTTGTAAGGGCTCAATCGCAGTAAATTTAAAGATGTTGCCAGTCAATTCATTGCAATGCTTTGCTAGGGCATTTATCTTTTTTCAGTCTAATATCCCTAAGATGTTCATAGATACTTTTTTTTTTATTTCCTCTCTGTCTTTCCAATATAAAAACAGGGACATTTGCAACAAAAAGCACAATACACAACTTTATCAGTGTAACAACTACACTTTTTCTTCAGAATAACCTTTACCCCATTTATATTGAAAGATGACCCTTCCATTATATACTCACAATAACTATACAAGCCCCATTTTTTCATATAGCCTTTCACATGTGCATGGCCACCACTTTCAAAAATATTTTTTAGAGATTGACCCTTCCTGTAGACAACAATAGGTTTTTCTCCAACACATTGTCTAACTTCACTACAGGATGATAAAATAACCCAGTTTTTAAAAAGAATATCCATGATTTCTTTACTTACCAGATTATAAGTTTTAATAAACGCTGAATGAAAATTAACATTATTTAAGCCAGTGCTATTCTGTGTCCCAAAAGTTTTATTAGACACCAAACGCACTTCAACTGGAATAGTAGTAAGTTCATTGTAAGCATTGCTATGTTCTAATTGCCTACCCTCAATAGTTAAAATGGCCTGAAAGAAATCTCTCTCCCTTTTATTGATAACTTCCAACATTAAATTATTAACTAAATCCACCGGATAATCCCTTTTCAGAAACATATCCTTCAACAGCTCACATTAATTGAGAAAAGAGTCAAAGGAAGAAACCAACAGGGCAGCCCTTATGAACTGTCCCTTTACTACTGCTCTGTTTTGCTTGTATGGATGAGTGCTATCAAAATGTAAAAAAATGTTAGAATGTTTCTTTACGGTGAATCTGATAAAAACCTTCTTGAGGGAATAACCTTTAACAACCTGACATCCAAATAAGAAATTTCAATAAGACCAATTGTGTGAGTAAACTTCAAAAAGAGTGTTGAATCATTAATATATTCTAAAAACTCACCAATTATATTTTCAGGCCCATCCCAAAATATAAAAATATCATCCAAAAATCATACATACATCCTGCAGTGGGTATAAAAGTGTGAACTAAATAACATTTTTTTCTCCCACTGCAGCATAACCATATTGGTGTATAGACCACTACAAGGGGAGCCCATAGCAACCCCTACAGTTTGGATGAAAAACTAATTTTAAAAAAATATACAATTATTTTTTAAAACCAATTCAAATAATTGTCCATAAACATTAATGTTGGGCTGGGATACCCCTCTTTGAAATAAATAATCACGCACCCATTCCACCCCAATATCATGGGGAATTGAGGTATATAAATCAACATCTATAGTAATAAAGACACCAGTGTCAACAAATTCCAGATTATTAATCCTATGTAAAAAAAATCCCATGAATCCTTACATGGCTTTGGTTTATCAGCTACAAAAGATTTTAACTTAATATCCAAATATCTAGCAAGGGGTTAGGTAATAGAACCTCACCCGTCCACAACTGGATGCATAGGTGGATCTGAAATACTCTTATGAATTTTAGGTAAACCAAAAATACATGGAGTTCTTGGATAGGGAACCAACAGAAAATTAAATTCATCAATAGAGATGGAACCCTCAGTAAATAAATCTTTAAGTTCATTTTGAATCTTGTTATAAGTACAATTTAATTAATTTAAAGATATTTTCTTGTATGCATCCCCATCCAAGATTTTCCTCATTCATACATTATAATCACACAACTCCATAATTACAATCCCCCACCTTTATCTGGTTTAATAACCCTCACGTCCTTATTTGACCTCAATTTAATTAAACCATTCAACTCACCCTTAATCAGGTTAGTATAAAAAAACCTTCTGTAAATTTCTCACATCAACTTCACACAATTTTTCAAAGGTCAATATAGAGGGATGGATGGGTAGATTATAGGTGCTAGAAATGTGTAAGGGGTTACTCACATGTTCAACAGATTTAAATAAAACATTCAAATTTAACTTCCTTACAAAATGCCTTAGATCCACCAATGTTTGGGCTAGATTATAATTCCTAACAGGAACAAACATCAAGCCTTTAGCAAGTAAATCACAGTCATAAACATCAATTTGTGCAGATGAAAAATTAAACAAATTAAAATCATTTTTAAAATGGAACATTCATCCAAAGCTTGACCTTGTAAGGTTAATTCCAACCTCGATGCCCCCCCCCCCAATATGTTGATTGACCTCCCAGACCCCTGTTCATAGAAAATGTCCCCTGACCCTGAACATTCTAGTTGTATCTGTCCCTCAGTCTCTTGGACCTCCTCAATGGAGGATAATTTTCTTGGTCCAAAAAAGAATCCTGGTTATTTGGAGATGAAGAATCTATATTAAGGTCACCATTCCAAACTTGTGACCAAGGGGGTTGAGGGTAGGCCATATTGGCATTGTAGTGGGCCCTATCTCTCTCAATTTTCTTCATTTTCCTATTTTTTATTGAAGCTATTTCTTGCTCAATACTTTTAAAAATCCAATTGTAGTCATATACATTTTCCTCATGTGCAACATCTTGTACAATTTTTATATTCAAATCTGTTGCTTCCTTCATTAAATCAGTCAAAAACAATTCATTATGTTTGACAACAATATCCATGTATTCAGAGCCATGTCTGTCAAACATTAAAAGCAGTTCTTTATGTAAAATGGAATCAATCACTAACCCTGTGGGGGAGCGTCACATACCAACCCCTTAGGCACAAGCTTAAGCCTCAAGCATTCTTTAAAATAGGCATTGTCTAATTGCACTTTTTTTAATTTTAAGTGAAAGATGATCCAGTTTTTGTAAATTGTTAGTGTAAGAAGAAACACATACAGATTCATTTGTAGAGAAGGCAGGGTTGTATTCCATCCATTCATTCATGTTAATAGGAGCATTAAAATTCATCTGAGGACCTCCATGAACATTTCACATTACCGAATTCACCCCATTAGATAAGCATTGGTTAGAAGAGGTTGCATTTAATACAGTCAGACTGTCCGAGCCACTCACTACCAACTGATTATTGAAATTTGAATTATTATGTGCTCTCCGACTCCCTTGCCTTAAATCTGCATTATTTTCATACAGAAATTGCAAAATGGGACTCTCACTATCACCACGACTCACTGTAGAAGCCTAAACTTCCTGATTCCATCCTCCATTCAGAGCTGACATCACTTGGGCATGCTCAATACAGTCCAACCTCTGGGTTATATGTTCTAGCTGTGCCAAAATGCTCTCCATGGACTCACCAAATGGTTGTGAAAACAAGGATTATTGAAACTCCTTCCCCTGTGTCTCTGATGCCATATTCACACAGATAAACCAAATCAAACATGAACAAACTAATCCACAGATGATCAGTCGACCAGGAATGGAGTTCCAGTACCAAAATAAATCAAAATTCCAAAATGAATATATTTTAAAACTTTAATGGTGAATAAAATAAAAATAAAGCAGGAAATCCAGAAGGCAAGCACTTTCTTCTCCGAATTCGGAGACTTTATCAAGATAAAACACATTTCATTAAACATTCTATTTAAATAGCCCATACCCAGCTGTTAGACCAATCACAACCCAGTGCTCATGAATAATTCATGCAATATTATAATACATGATTACAAAACTTCACACTAAACCTAAATAAATATACAACCTATAAGAAACACATAAGCTCCAAGCATATATTCAAAAAGCCTCCTTTTGTGTAAAGTGTAAAACTGGACTCTATAATAAAATATTCATTAAAAATATAAAATGAGACATTCAACCACACATATATCAGATATAATAATAAATATATAAATATAAATATAAATATAAATATAAATATAAATATAAATATAGTATGCAAATATAAATATATATAATTATATATAATTCCCAGTCTAAGAGCCTGTAAAATCTTCCAAAATTACATAAGGACAGACATAACCCACCATTTAGACCGATAGTGTCTGGTCAAGGGTGGGTTATGCATCCACTGTCTAAATATTTTGAAAGTAATTTAAGACCAATAGTTAACACCTCATCCTTTGTACTGAAAGACACTAAACAACTTTTGTCTGATATTGGTAGAACATTTTGCAATTTGCATGAATGGCTTGATAATTGTTTTTTAGTTTCTATGGATATTAATTCACTTTTACTATGATTCCTCACACATATGGTTTAGAGGCTGTTAGGACCTATTTATGTTCACATAGCGCCTATGAAATGAAGAAAACTGATTTTTGTGCATGTTAATAGAAATAATTTTGGAGAATGTTTTTCTTATTTGAACAAAAATATTATCTACAATTATTTGGCATAGCTATGGTCACATCATGTGCCAATAGCTATGCCAACATGGTTCTTACCTATTGGGAGGAACAAAATGTTTTGTCACATATTGGGTTTGCTAGTAAAATTTTATTTTATAGGAGATTTGTTGATGACCTCCTGTTTGTGTGGGGAGGTATAGAAAGAGAATTGGAAGAATTTTTTATATTCTTAGACACCACTACTGATTTTTTAAGACTGACTCATTAAGTTTCCTTTACGGAAGTGGCTTTTTTGGACATGACAATATTCAAAGACACTAATGGAAAGTTATCATCCAGGCTCTATGAAAAAGAATGTAAAAGAAATAATATCCTGAGTAGAGATAGCATGCATACCACCATATATATATAGTTACATTGTGAAAGGCCAGGCTATGCGTATTTCCAGATTAGATATGGAAGAGGAGCATTTTGACCATGACAATGGAACTTTCAGGAATGAGTTACGGCAACTGAAATACCAGGAAAGTGAAATAGATATGGGGGTCAATCAAGTTAAATCTATGAAGGATAGAGCGAGAACATACATTGGCAGTAGTCATAGTGCTTTGTCCCAACAATCTAGAGAAAGTTCCACCATTAAAACCCTACCTATTCATTTGGAATATGCTGGGAGCATTAGAAAAGTACAAAATGTAATTGATAAGAACTGGTCCATTTTGCAGTCAGATCCTAAGATAGCTAGAATTGTAGGTTTGAAACCAAAGTTCTGCTACAAAAATAAAAAGAATCTCAAAGATTGCTATGTCAACCAAAAAGATCAGATGATGAAGTATATGGCCTTAGTAAATTTGGACAATGTAGTGTTTGTGACGTATTGAATAATAATAGGGTTTTTATACACCCTAAAACTAAAAAGAAGTGTGTTTAAAGTGAAAGCAGATTGCAGGACAAAGAATTTAGTGTACTTGGCTGTATGCCAAGCCTGCCCCTCTTTTTCTGTTGGCATGACTACTTGTTCATTAAGAGAGAGAGTCAGAGAACACTTAACAGCTATTAGGAATAATGACCCAGACAGAAGTGCTTTAGCTAGACATATTTGCTGTGCAGGGACAACACATCATTTTCAATTTAGTCATTGACTGTATTCATCAAGATTTAAGCTTGGGAGATATAAAAAATAAGTTGGAATTGAGAGAGTTAAAATGAGTTAATGAGCTACAGATTGCAAAAGAACCAGGGCTTAATGATAGGACATCAATCAAACCTATCGAAAAACATTTAGCTCTGTGTATTTTTATATATTTTTTATACATATGTTTTATTTTATTATGTGTGTGATATGAAATGTTATGTGTGTATATTGGGTGGGCAATATATTTCAGACTATGTATTGTGTATTTTTATACTGCTTCTTTAACCTAATTGGTTTAATTAAATATAATTATTCAATTAATGACAATGTAATAGAGTATGAAGGCTATATTTAAAAGGTTTGAATTTGGGTTATTCATGGTCTGATGAAGCATCTGTGATGTGAAAGCACTAACCGAATTAAAGTTTTTATATTTTTTATATTTTTCCTGCTGTCTCTCCCTCTTATTCATTTTATTGGAAATATTATTCGTTTGTATGAGAAGGTGTTAATCCAGTGTGGCTGCACTATTGACTTTCATTGAAGTCAATTTTACCTATTTTATTATCTGAAAAAAAGTCAAAGTAAACGCAGTAAGACTTGCAAGAATTTTAAAAAGTTTTTGTTTCTCATTGTTGAACATGTTAATGATGCTTCTAGTGGGGAATTGGAGAGTATTTTAGAATATCATGAACTGTTATAGTAATTATTGAATGTCTTTGAACAACCAAGTTTATATGCAACTATTCATAGTCCTGGGCTTCATATATTCTTAGTGGTGATCCATGAAGAGTGGCACTATGAGGTTATGAAAATCCTGGACTGTCAGGATAACTGCAGAAATGTGGAGGACTTTTTCTGAGAACATGGCCCCCTATCAGAAATGCATAATGTGATTTATGCATAACCGACTGGGTGACAGCTTCTATGCTGCTAAGGGGCTGAATATGTATGCGCATGAGTTAACATCATAGACATGAATCTATAATTAACTCATTTGCATACAACATGTGTAAATCCCCCTGAAGTCAAACAAGAAAGCAGAACATTTTTGTCAGAACACAGATTTGACTGAAGCTGAGTTGCTGGTCCTGCATACCTGGACAATTTTACTGGAAGGATTGCTTGGGAAAATGTTTCATTTTGGTGCTTGTGCACACCTAGACATTTTAATGAAGGGGGTGCTTGGGTGAAATGTTTCATTTTGGTGTTTGTTCATACTAGGCCATGTTACTGAAGGGGACACTTAGGTTGTTCTTTCGGCTTTTCCCGGTTAGGGGTCGCCACAGCAGAACTCCGGTCTGCTAATGATTGGCAGGAATTTTTTACGGTGCCAAGGTGCCAGCTCAATGCTCAGCCTTCAATGAAGGCACGCCCATTTAAGCATGTCTTTTGAACGCCACTCGACCATGGGGAGGACAAGCAGACTCCATATGTTTTATTTTGCTTGTGCATTCCTGGACATAATACTGAAGAAGTTGCTTGGGTGAAATGTTTTATTTTAGTGCTTGTGCATACCTGGATATATTACTGAAGGGGTCGCTTTAATTTTAGTGCTTGTGCATGTTACTGAAAGGGTCGGTTGGGTGAATGCTTCATTTTGGTACTTGTGCATACTGGGGAATTCTATTGAAGGGGTTGCTTGAGTAAATGCTTCATTTTGGTGCTTGTGCATACCTGGACATTTTAATGAAGGGGTAGCTTGGGTGAAATGTTTCATTTTGGTGTTTGTTCGTACTAGGCCATGTTACTGAAGAGATCGCTTTGGTGAAATGTTTTATTTTATTGCTTGTGCATACCTAGATATATTACTGAAGGGGTTGCTTGGATTTTAATGCTTGTGAATACCGGGACATGTTATTGAGAGGGTCAGTTGGGTAAATGCTTCATTTGGTACTTGTGCATACTGGGGCATGTTACTGAAGCTGTTACTTGGGTGAATGCTTTATTTTCATGCTTGTACATACTGGGGCATACTACTGAAGGGATTGCTTGTGTTAATGCTTCATTTTGGCTCTTGTTACTAAGAAATTTTACTGAATTGGTCGCTGGAGGAAATATTTCATTTGTGTGTGCTTGTGCGTACATGGTCTGACTGCTGAAGTGATTGCTGGCCAAAATAATTTATTGTGTCATTTTAGTACTTAAGCATACTTAATACAAACTAATGAAGGGGAAAAATAATTCCTTTGTGGGGGAAAAATAATTCCTTTGTGTGTCAAGGAAGTGCTTGTGAATACTTGGACAAATAAGTTCACAGATTGCAACTGCAATATCAAAAGGTAAGTACTGCATTTAACAATGGATGTGCGTACCAAAAGGATGTTAGACTATAAAGTGGAAAACCATCTCAATACCATACTGTTTTACAACACTTCTCATCTGCATCTCATTATTTTATAGATTTTGCACATTAATGTAAATGGCTTTTATGAATCTCGCCTTTGCAATGCTTATTCATAAGCATCAGGAATACCCTAATCACATTTGTACCAGTGACTATGAATACCATACCATTTCAATTAATTAAATAGGAAAGATTAGACTTGTTAGTTTGTTTATTATATGAAAGTGGTTTTATTTGTGGTGTAGTTGTGATATCTCATTTCCTTTGATCAATAATATTTAAACAAATGATTAAGTTTTCACTTTTATTTCTCATGAAGTCCTTTGAATACAGGTATGAAAGCACTCGTCATTTAATACATTTGTTATTCTCATCCAGACTGATGTTTCAGACATTTTTTGCTGTGAATTTGGTCACTGGTGTAGTTGAATTTGTACAGCATGTGGATTTGTATTTGTACTTTGGTATTAACAGAGAATAAACATGCAGAGGAATAAAGTAGAAACTGGGATGCTGTATTATGTTTTCATGCAAAATAAACAGCAAAAAAATATGGCTTTTCAGCAATGCAAATGATAAAATAAATGAGGTCCATGTCTTGTGGTTTGTTAGACCAGCGCATAATGTATACAATCATTTCCTTAGTTTTGTTGCAGATGTTTGTCAGCGTGATATATACAATCATTTCCTTAGTTTTGTTGCAGGTGTTTGTCAGCGTGATGTATACAATCATTTCCTTAGTTTTGTTGCAGGTGCTTGTCAGTGTGATGTATACAATCATTTCCTTAGTTTTGTTGCAGGTGTTTGTCAGCGTGATGTATACAATCATTTCCTTAGTTTTGTTGCAGGTGTTTGTCAGCGTGATGTATACAATCATTTCCTTAGTTTTGTTGCAGGTGTTTGTCAGCGTGATGTATACAATCATTTCCTTAGTTTTGTTGCAGGTGTTTGTCAGCGTGATGTATACAATCATTTCCTTAGTTTTGTTGCAGGTGTTTGTCAGCGTGATGTATACAATCATTTCCTTAGTTTTGTTGCAGGTGTTTGTCAGCGTGATGTATACAATCATTTCCTTAGTTTTGTTGCAGGTGTTTGTCAGCGTGATGTATACAATCATTTCCTTAGTTTTGTTGCAGGTGTTTGTCAGCATGATGTATACAATCATTTCCTTAGTTTTGTTGCAGGTGTTTGTCAGCGTGATGTATACAATCATTTCCTTAGTTTTGTTGCAGGTGTTTGTCAGTGTGATGTATACAATCATTTCCTTAGTTTTGTTGCAGGTGTTTGTCAGAGTGATGTATACAATCATTTCCTTAGTTTTGTTGCAGGTGTTTGTCAGCGTGATGTATACAATCATTTCCTTAGTTTTGTTGCAGGTGTTTGTCAGTGTGCTTATTTTCTTTGGTACTGCAATATGTAAGGCAGCATATACCATAATTACAATGCATCTTAGATCAGTTTTCTATTTGCAGACGTATAGCAGATGTTTTCAAATGGCTGCAACATTCCTTTGGTGCAGAGCAGTGAGAGATTAACCCTTTGGTCTACAACACAAGTTAAAAAAATTCACACTGCATAGATGCCATGCGATACACATCATCCATTTTACTGAATCACTGCTTCAGAAGACATTGTTTTCTATTTTGTTACTTTTTTGTTTTTCACTGAAGATGCTCTGAATATTTTGTGAAATCATCATAGCAGGCATCAAGTACTCTTGTTAAAGATCTGTCTACATCTTGGTTTAGCAGAGCCTTATGTTTCCCCAGAACTCCATTATTTACATTAGAACATTCTTCTACATAGGACTTGAATGTGCTAATCATAAATCTTTTGGATATAAATTTATCCTTCTAAACGGACCAGCTATAACATTTCGATTTATGAGCAGCTCAGCTTGAGGGAATAATTTAGCCATGCAAATGTTTATGTAGCTGTGATAGTTTGAAGAAGTACTGCAGAGGTCTTATATCTACCAAAACTGGAGCTTAAAGCAAATAAAGTATTGGATGGGCAAGACAGTGAAAAGTCATCTATCAGAAGACATCCATTATAATGTCATCCAATGGATTATTACATTTGCTTTACACTTGTTTGATAGGAGACAATAAGATTATCTATTCTGCTCACCTAATAGTTTTCTGTTTCCCATCCTCACCTTCTACTTTAGCATTTCTCTACCTCTTCCATTCCACATGAATGGCTCTGTGAGTTCCCCCTCCATCCCCTATTACAACAGTCCATTTCATGGATGAAGGAATCTCTCTGTGAAGACATAATCTCAGAGAATCAGGAAGTATTTAGTCCCTACAATCTGCTATCTGTCACCCCATCTTCTCTCTCCATCTCTCTTGCTAAGAGTGACCCCTTTATATCTTTTTGTCATGATTTTGTTCCCAAATGTGACATCTCCCATTTTGTGGGTAGGGAGTAGGTTAGGGTGCACCACGTTACTCATGTGTGCCAACCCTAACTCAAACCCTACCCCACTACTGCCCCTAACCCTGAGGTTACACATTATGCTTATCTAGCTGTACTACTAATCAAGATAAAAGGACTCCCACAGCACTGATCAAGCCAAACACTAAATCTATTCCCTTATCTACCCCTTACTCTTACCCAAACCACAAACACTCGTACATACACACTGCCTGCTGTAATGCAGTCTTGCACATTTTTACAACCACCACCTTTTCAGTCAAACGTTTATTTTACTGCAAACCTTGCATTCAACCAAATTGCATTCAAAGAAAAATACATTAATTCATTTGTGCTGTCACTGTTCTTGCATTCACACAAACTTGTGTGTTGCCAGTCAATAGTGCATCTATATCTATGTCTATATATCTACATCTATATCTATATTTATGTATATACACACACACATATGGAGTAGCAGAGCAAGTAATTTTGTCACCTCACTGCAAGAGGTTCTCTGGTTTGATTCTTAACAAGATTGTCTTCTGTGTGGTGTCTGTATATCCTCCCTGTGTTCATGTGGATTTTCTCTGGGTGCTCCAATTTCCTCTCACATTCCAAAGATGTACAGTATGTGGACTGGGAACTCTAAAATGGCCTTAACTGTGAGTATGCATGTTCATGTGTGGTAGGAAAGAATTGTGGCATGGCTGGCCATCCAGGTGAATTAACATTGGCTCTAAATGATTGTCACTGCTAAAATGACACCCTGACCCCATATGGAGAATGGGAAAAAGAGGTTGTGGATAGATGGATATACATATAGTGATGCAAATAAAAATGTAAATATATACATCTTTGTATAAATATGCGCGTGTGTGTGTGTGGGCGCGTGTGTGTGTGTGTGTGTGTGTGTGTGCACGTGCACATGTGTGCATATACACGTGAGTGCAGGTATGGGTGTTTGTGTGAGAGTGTATGCATGTGAAAAGAGAGAGAGAGAGAGAGAGAGATCTATAGCTAAACCATGTTCTGTATGTAGCTATATAGTTCTCTTTTGGTCTGCTTACCCTGTACAATGAAATCATGTATTTTAATGTCACAGACCATAATAGAATGCCACCTTTTAGTTACCAGCTTGCAAAAAACTCTAGTAAGAAGGCATATTTGTAACATGTTCTGTCTGTAAACTGAATGGCAGTTTTAATCCATCAGCAGACGTAGCCAGAGGTAAGAAAATGTAATAGCTTTAAAATTCTATTAGCCTGTTCCAGCAAATGATAATGGCAGCACTAACATGAAATAATGTTACATTCAAACTATTAATGACAAAGAACTAAAATATTGAAAATAATTTCCATTTTATTGTACAAAGTATGCAGTCAGCTAGATGGCTGCATAAAGGATAAAAACAAGACCAAAGGAGAAATGCACTTAAAGTTTTTTTTTGTTTCTTTTTTAAACTAGAGTGTACTTTATCCCGGTTTCCATTAAAATCAGCTTCCTAAGGAAGACTATTCAGCACTGTGTGGCTGTGTTTTATTTCGATGGTTTGACTAAAATTATTACTTCTCATATTTGCAGGTAGTTATGTTTTATCTTTCTGCATGTTTAACCTCCCAAGCAATGATTTTTATTACATTACTTAATACACTGAATTTTGCCTTATTTCCCTTTTATTTATATCTAGTCTTCCTGTAAAGCTTCCATGTTCTTTCATATATTTTAACAGCATCTCTTTAATGCAGCACTTTCTTCTCTGTTACAATGAACACTAGCTTCTAGATCTTCAAATCTCCCATTAGTCAATGTATAGCAAATTTATCTGGTGCCATTACTTGCCATGGATGGGATGGAAATCAACTACATTTTTGTTCTGACCACTGATAATCTGGGGTACCACCAGCACCAGCATCCCTCACCAAACTGTTGTGCATTTTATACATTTAATCCCAAAAACCAAATACCATTTCTCTGCAAGATATCCCTACAGCTGGCTCTTTCATATAGACTCTTGTTTGGTATGTGTTTGCAGACAAACTCATTATAGCCTAGTCACCTATTCATTGCCATTTATTGATTTTCTCCAGTTTGCATTTTTCTCATGAAGGTTTCAGCCACAACCATTAAACAAATATAAAGTCCTCTAGCCAGTGCCCCCAAATTTGTTACTGAATTACCTTCACCATTGTCACTATAACCTGTTGGAGGAGTCAAGCTGCTAAATTCCTGAATCATTATCTGTACAGATGCTAATTTTCACCAGCATTTCATCTATACAACTATTTCTTTTCTCACCACCTTTCTCAAGTGAGTGAACACTTACATAGCCATTTACATACAGCCAAACAAGTCCCCACTGTATGTCTGAGGACCAAAGCACACTCATTGAAGCTTTGAAAATGTAAAGGCAATAAGATGGAAATATACACTAGGTCCAAAATGTCTATTTGGAGAATTCCATTTTTTTCCATTGTAAAGTACACGTGTGTATAATAGCAATGGTACAGGAGATGCAATTCCCCATATCAGGGCTGCAGGAGTGACTGCCCTCCTAAAAGAAATGAATGTGCAACATTAACATTTTCACTTTGTTTTTGAGTGCTTGTACTTAATCTTTGGGAGTTCTAGGGCTTATAGCAGCCAGCCTCAAAGCTCCAGTAAGTTTCCCCAGCAAATATGTGTAAAAATAGGTGCAAATATTCTTTTACACTTTTCCAACAAAAAGATCTTTGAGTCATTACGGAGTTGGGCTGTGTGGGACAGTTTCTAGCCCTTGCCTACTTGCCAAGCCTATTGAGCAGAATTTGCTATGCTGACCAATTATGTTATAACTTAATTGCGTAGTGTATGAAGGGCTGAAATACTGTCCCAATATTGAGAAAAAGATAAACCTGTGAGACTTAATTCTAACAGCACTTATAAAGGAGTGCATGACAGCAGACAGTGGAATTTTGTTTCTGCCTGCTGTTCATGCCTCTCAATTGTCCTTGAGTTTGTCTCATATGTTCTGCTCTTGCTATATTTTTGAGTTTTTTCAATTCACTGAAGATTACAGTCAGTAGTGTCAGACATTCAAGTTTCATACTTATTGTTTAAAAGATCAATATTGATGCAAAACACGTTGTTGTGAAGTGAATAAAAACAGTATCTAAATATGGTCCCTGATTTTGATCTTTTGCCCTCCCCCCATTATTTTTGGATTTGTCCAGAATTCTTAACAAATCAGAGTTGTACTGCTTTCTGTTTGACAGTGCTAAAATGCTTTACCAGCTTTCAAAACTGGCAAAACACTTCACACTACTACATTTTAGGGAGATTTGGAAAGATGACCACAAGCAGTAACCCCATTTTGCCACTCATGGTAACCATTTTCAATTCACAGACAGCCATACCACAATGCTGTAACGCAGAGATGAACCACCACAGTGTGCTGTCTCTCTGACCTACCACGAATTCTAATATGGCATTCCAGGGGAGTTACATATGCTAATTAGCACTGTGCTCTCCCTCTGAAAATGCCTACAGTGTAATCATTTATGTAACCATGTAGGTTAGTTTGTCCAGCCATGTTAATGAACATAGCCAAAAGTTTGCATCCACCCACTACTCAATGAGTGAGATCACATTACAGGTAATTCCTTGGGAATTGGGAGTTTAGCAGACAGGTAGTTGTGCTGTGGTGTGTGTGTGTGTGTGTGTGTGTGTGTGTGTGTGTGTGTGTGTGTGTGTGTGTGTGTGTGTGTGTGTGTGTGTGTGTGTGTGTGTGAGAGAGACTGTGTGTTTGCCTAGGTCATCACAGTAGGGGGGCTTAGGTATGAAACAGGAAGGGTAGGTGTATGTATATGTATGTGTCTTTGTGTGTGGGTGTAGCCACGTTTGTGCACGCAAGTGTGTGTGTGTGAGTATGTGTGTGTCTGTGTAAGGGAGAATAGGTAAGTGTGTCCAAAATTCTCATTGAGTTGGGGGCTGTGTGTATGCATGAATGTATGTGTGTGTGGGGGGGGTCATACCTCTAAAATCCCTTATGTTAATGAGCAAATCCTGCAATGCTGGTGGGACAATAGATACCAGGGAGAGTTAAAACTTAATAGAGCAATACTTTCGCATTATGAAAGGCCTATGGGAGGAGGAGAACACTAAACATTAGGATGTACAAGTAAGCTACAAAACACTTTGATCCCTCTATCCTCAGCACACAAACCAGCTCTTTAGCAGAGGTTTAGTCATCTGCTCACCCACTGGATACCAGGGATACACAACACATTGCTTAAGTAGCCCCTCTCAAAAAAAATAGTTAGTTTGAAAGGTAAAGTTTCAAACTTTGCACCCATGTCACAGAAAGCAGCTTTCTAACAAGCCTGACCCTTAACTATTTACACTAACTTTGGAGGGCTTGTACTGCAGTGTATTTTGTAAGCTACAAGAGCTGTGAAACTATGATATCTGTAATTACTGACAGTGCAATGGTCCTTGAGTTACGAGGGCTGGACTCATATAAGAGGCAAACTTAGGAGCTTTCTGTAAAGTCAGGAACAGTTGAGAGTAATGGGGGTTTGTCCATGGGGTGGAGGTACCATACCTGTATAGCTCTGTGCTAAAGCTTTGGGCAAAGCTGGGAATAACACTAGATGACACCAGGAAGAAGTTTCAAATTATTATTTCCACTCATTTAAGATTAATACAGCAACAAGTATAGCATCACTTTGTACTTTCTGAGCAATCAGGAGAATGAAACTCTAATGTCAGACATTATTCACTGAATACAATGGTGTGTGAGTGATGAGGGCAGATCACACATATGTTACAGAATGCTCCTGATGTTGCTTAAGGGGCAGTTTCCAACTATTACGTGGAATCAAAAAGTTAAGAGAACAATAGGTTTACCATACTGATGCTAACAGGAAGAATGAAGCTCTTTGGTCTGGCAGTAGTGACTGATTGTAAGCATTCAAGATTTATGAGGTCAGAGGCAAATAAAATGAGACATCAAGGATGTTCTGTCAACTCAGGGGACAGGTAAGTGATGTGTGTGTGTGTGCACGCATGTGATACAGTAAATGGGAGGGTGCCTGTGCCAGTGTGAAGCATAGGTCATCGGTGATAACTATCGCAGGAAAATAACTAACGCAGGAAAATGCTGATTTGCAGTCATTGTAATTACCAGTGATTTAGAGATGTAAAAATTAGCTGAATATGAGGTCTTTCCTCACTGTAGCTAATGTGTCTCTGAATCATCTAACAAGATCATGCAAACAGCCTCCTTTTGGCTGCATCTCTAGCCACCTCAGGTAGAGTTCTTTCTGACTCCTTGAGATTACTTTTTTGTAACTGGTAGTACATGGAGCAGATAAAGCTCTGTGCACTACAAAGAACTATGATTAGGTCACCAATTGTAATGTCTTATTATGCATTCTCAGCTTGGATGCCTAAATTCACCTCTTCAGCTTTGCTCTCAAGGTGCATTTCTTGACATCCATGCCTGAAAGACATAATAAGCCAGTTATGATCAGAGATCTGATCATAATAATGTTGTTGTTGTGTCTTTCAGCTTTTCCTGGTTAGGGGTCGCCACAGTGGAACTCTGGTCTGCTAATGATTGGCAGTAGATTTTTACGTGCCGAGTTTCCAGCCCTGACGCACAACCTTCAACGAAGGTACGCCCATTCACGCATGTCTCCACACAGAAGACACTTTAGCTGAGAATCGAACAGGACAATGTCTTACTGTGAGGCAACAATGCTACCACAGCACCACCACTGCAGTGTAGAGATCTGATCATAATAATATACTTATATTGTACATAGTGTACATATTGTAATTCTCAGACAGTTACAACAGATGTGTAAATGTTACTCAAGCACATCTGTATGATGGATTATAACTCTTGAATTAGTGAGTAATACCAGCTATGTATTAGTTTTTTTTCAAACATTTCTTTATTGCAGTTTTTTAGGTTACAACATATAAGACATTATACAATAAGATACACACAACATACAACAAAACATAACATTCTATATACAATATATACAAAGAAGTCACTTCAAAAATCCAGTTTTTGTACTAACCACATATTCTGCAGTGATAAGAATAAAACAATACCTTTAGTTTATTACATATACTAGGGAAAGTCAAATTAAAACCTGAACAGATCGAGGAGGGCACAAATCCTGGTCTGCAAGCTATAGTTTAATACACAACTCTTCAGTCCGTCAAGTAAAATGCATAAAACAACTTTTCAGTCCACCGAAATCACATGGATAAAATTATTAAAACGATTTTTCAGTCCACCAAAATTCACATTAAAGCAATTCAGTACACACTGCGTTTTCATTTCCAAAACTGGGTGTGTTTAGGTATGCATTTTCTCCATCTGATGAAGTTTTGGAAATGAAAATGCAGTGTGTACTGAATTGCGTTAATGTGAATTTTGGTGGACTGAAAAGCCGTTTTAATCATTTTTTCCATGTGATTTTGGTGGACTGAAAAGTTGTTTTATGCATTTTACTTGATGGACTGAAGAGTTGTGTATTAATAAAACTATAGCTTGCAGACCAGGATTTGTGCCCTCCTTGATCTGTTCTGGTTTTGGTGCTTATTGGTTCTTTTCGGAACAGTGATTCTGCTTTGTTTCTGGTTTCAAATTAAAACCTCTTTATATCGGCTATGTAGTTTTTTAATCAACTTATCTACGCAAATATTTATAAAATGACAATGTTAAAAAGGTTCTAAGTATATCCTTATTTATTGTCTTACATATATTGCATATTTCACTTTTAGATTTAATATTTTTACCTCTTGAGAATGAAATCTAATAAGTATTCCCAATACTCTTGGTAATATTTACGTTTCTTAGTAACATAGTAGCTTATGGGAAGCAATGTATTTGATTGCTACATTTCTAAAAACCTTCCCATGTAAATGGGGTTGCAATAGTCCAATTCTTTGTAATATAGAATTTGACTAGAGAATATATGGTGGTGAGGACATGCTGTAAGACTCTGGGAAGATTATTCATATTTATGTGCAGTATAACTGTTTCCCAGGATAAAATACTTTTCTGGTAACCCATTTTCTCTAGTCTTGCCCTTAGTGAACACCATAAGTTATGAATTTTATTACATTCCCACATAACATGTAGAATGTCTGCTGGTTGTTTCTTGCAGTGAGGATATTCAGGTGAGTATTTGTTATTAAATTTACTAATTTTTTGAGGGGTAAAGTATGCATTATTGTTAATCAAAAGTTGGGTGTAGAATAACTTTTTGAACGGGCTGAATTTGAGTGTTTTCGATGGCATCTATTTTATTTTGTTCAGTAATTTGTGGATTTTTCTTCTGCCAGTATGAGGAGAATAAAGTACAATTCTGATGTTTTATATCATTTATAAGTTTATAGACTCTAGAGATTGTTTTCCCCTTGGTAGTTAGATTTTTTAGAATTAACTGGGACAAACTAGTATCTTGTTTATCAAAATTTTCAGTATGAAATTTAGTGTTTACAAGGTATTTGAATGAGTTCATAATAAATATGTATTTCTTTGGGAGATTTAATTGCTCTCATAATTGTGTAATATCACATTCCTTCCATTTATAAATTTCCCATACTGTAATATCTCTTAAGGGATACTCTTGCAAGATTATCATCATCTTCTTTCGGCTGTTCCCGTTAGGGGTCACTACAGCGGATCATCTGTTTCCATTTCTTCCTGTCCTCTGCATCATGCTCTTTCACACCAACCGCCTGCATGTCCTCTCTCACCACATCCATAAACCTTATCTTAGGCCTTCCTCTTTTCCTCTTTCCTGGCAGCTCCATCCTTAGCATCCTTTTCCCAATATACCCAGCATCCCTCCTCAGCACATGTCCAAACCAATGCAATCTTGCCTCTCTTGCTTTGTCTCCAAACTGTCCTACCTGAGCTGACCCTCTAATATACTGATTATTAATCCTGTCCATCCTAGTCACACCCAGTGCAAATCTTAACATCTTTAACTCTGCCACATCCAGCTCTGACTCCTGCCTTTTCGTCAATGCTACCGTCTCCAACCCATATAACATAGCTGGTCTCACTGCCCTCTTGTAGACCTTCCCTTTCACTCTTACTGGTACCCGTCTGTCACAAATCACTCCTGACACTCTTCTCCACCCGTTGCACCCTGCCTGTACTCTCTTCTTCACCTATCTTCCACACTCACCATTACTCTGAACTGTTGATCCCAAGTACTTAAACTCATCCACCTTTACCAACTCTACTCCCTGCATCCTCACCATTCCTCTACCCCCCCACTCATTTACACACATATATTCTGTTTTAGCCCTGCTGACCTTCATTCCTCTCCTCTCTAAAGCATATCTCCACCTCTCCAGGGTCTCTCACTACATATCACAATGTCATCTGCAAACATCATAGTCCACGGGGCCTCCTGTCTAATCTCATCTGTCAACCTGTCCATCACCACTGCAAATAAGAAAGGGCTCAGAGCTGATCCTTGATGTAATCCCACCTCCACCTTAAATGTATCTGTCACTCCCACCGCAGTCCTCACCAATGTCACACTACCCTTGTACATATCCTGTACCACTCTTACATACTTCTCTGCCACTCCCGACTTCCTCATACAGTACAACTCCTCTCTAGGCACCCTGTCATATGCTTTCTCTAAGTCCACAAAGACACAATGCAACTCCTTCTGACCTTCTCCGTATTTCTCCAACAACACTCTCAGAGCAAATATTGCATCTGTAGTGCTCTTTCCTGGCATGAAACCATACTGCTGATCACTAATAATCACCTCCCTTCTTAACCTAGCTTCCACTACTCTTTCCCATAACTTCAAGCTGTGACTGATCAATTTTATCCCTCTGTAGTTACTGCAGCTCTGCACATCACCCTTATTCTTAAAGATAGGTGCCAAAACACTTTTTCTCCACTCCTCAGACATCCTCTGACTTTCCAAAATTTAATTAAACAATCTGGTTAAAAAGTCCAGCCATTTCTCCAAAGCACTTCCATGCTTCCAAAGGTATGTCATCTGGGCCAACAGCCTTTCCATTCTTCATCCTCTTCATAGCTGTCCTTACTTCCTCCTTGCTAACCTGCTTCACTTCCTGATTCACTATCCCCACATCATCCAACCTTCTCTCTCTCTCATTCTCTTCATTCATCAGCCCTTCAAAGTACTCTTTCCATCATGTTTTTTGGCTGATGCCGTTTTTTCCTTTTGTTGTTTGTGTTACTCTTTCCATCTACTCAACACACTCTCCTCACTTGTGAGTACATTTCCCTCACTGTCCTTTATCACCCTTACCTGCTGCACATCTTTCCCAGCTCTGTCCCTCTGTCTAGCCAATTGGTACAGGTCCTTTTCTCCCTCTTTAGTGTCCAATCTCTCATACAACTCTCCATATGCCTTATCCTTAGCCTTCGCCACCTCTCTCTTTGCCATGTGCCTCATCTCCTTATACTCAGGTCTACTTTCTTCATCTCTTTGACAATCCCATTTCTTCTTTACCAGCCTCTTCCTCTGTATACTCTCCTGTACTTCCTCATTCCACCACCATGTCTCCTTGTCCTGCTTCCTCTGTCCAGATGTCACACCAAGCACCTTCCTAGCTGTAGTTACCCAGCTATTCTGTAACTCTTCATTGCCTCCCAGTGCCCTTCTTAACTCTTCCCTGAACTCCACCTCACAATCACCCTTTTTTAACTTCCACCATTTAATGCAAGTTTATCAATTTATTATTTAGTAGCAAATTAGGATTAAGGTGTATAGGTTGCAGGAGAAGGAGGGCATTTAATAATTGTACAGATGAAAAGAGCTTTTGAGTAGTTAAAACCATTTGTTTAATAAGTGGATGTAAATTCTTAACATAAACAGTTTTGGTTTAAGTTTAAGAATAGGAGAGCTCTAGAATTGCACCCAAGTGTCTTAATTTGTTCATACCAAATTGTAGACCATAAGGGGGAACCATACTTTTGTGTCTGATTCATAATTTTAAGATTTGACATTGTCTATATGCCTGGATAATTTTTGTTTGTGTCTTTCGGCTTTTCCCGGTTAGGGGTCGCCACAGCGGAACTCTGGTCCGCTAATGATTGGTAGTGGATTTTTACGTACCGGGTTACCAGCCCTGATGCACAACCTTCAATGAAGGCACACCCCATTCACATATGCCTCCACACAGAAGATGCTCTAGCTGAGAATATGCCCGGATAATACTGTAGTATAATTTAAAACCAGGTAACCCTAACCCACCTTTAGATTTAGGAAGTATAAGCTTTTCATATTTGATTCTAGTAGATTTAGGATACCAAATAAATCTGGATCTACTTTTTTCCATGTCTATAAAAAAATTTTGAGGTATAATTGTGAAGGTAGCGTTCATTTGGAAAAGAATTCTTGGTAGCATGTTCATCTTAATGATACTGCTTTTTGATAACAAAGACATATTGATATTTTTCCATCTGTTCATATCATTTTCAATAGTATTCCAGGTATAGGTTAAGTTATTTTTAATAATTTCACTAAAATTGGGAGTATATATTACCCCCAAGTATTTTAGTTGATAAGTTATCTTTATTTTGCTCTCTGGGAAGTAAAAGTGCATATGTCCTATGGGATTTAGTGGGAAACGTTGGGATGTGTTTGGATTTAGTTTGTAATTTGAAATCTCTGAGAATTTTTCAATGGATGTCAGTATTTTAGGAAGATCTGTTGTGGGGAGTTGTAAGTATGTATTTAAGTCATCAGCAAATGCCGAATATATAATGTTAGTATTTAATACTTTTGGAATGTGTAGAAAAGATTTCTGTCATTCTAGGTATAAATTAAAGAGGTAAGGTGAAAGTGGACACCCTTGTCTCGTGCCATTTGAAATGGGGATAGGTTTTGTTTTATTATTGTTAATCTGAATGGAAGTTGAGGCCATCTGATATAAAACCTTAACTTTATTAATAAATTCTTTAGGAAAACCAAATAAAGGCATAACATTAAATAAAAAGTTTAAATTTACTCTGTCGAAAGCTTTACTAACATCTGTGGCAATAACGTATTTGGGACATTTATCTGTTTTTAGTAATCTGATAGCTGTGTCTAGTAACAGAGTGTTATCACTTGTTTGCCTATGTACCATAAAACCTAACTGATTATGTGATATAATAGAGGGAAGTATATTTTTCAACCTGTTGGCTAAAATTTGAGCAAAGATTTTAAGTATTAAGTATTTATGAGGGCTATTGGTCTATAATTAGTGGGATCCGTCGAGACAGAATTCAATTTAAGTAGAAGGATGGTCTTAGAATTATTTATATATGTCTGTTATCTCATGTTGTATTATATAGTTATATACTTTAAGTAGGATTTTAGAGACCGGTTCTGAGAATATTTTATAAAATTCAGAGGTAAATCCATCAGGTCCTGGAGATTTACCTGGCTTGAGATTTTTTTATTGCTTCTTTTATCTCTGTTGGGTGTAATGGTGCAACTAAAAGTTTTTGTTCTTGTGTAACTTGTGGAAATTTAAAATTTTGAATGAATTCATTAAATCTGTCATTTGAGGGTGGTAAGTGCATGTTGTACAGCCTTTTATATATGTTCTCAAATACATTTAATATGTCTTGGTTTTCCTGAAATTTATGTCCTTCATAATGTAATTCTTTAATTTTTGGTAGGCCACTCTTAATATTTATTAGCCTGGCTAGAAATCTTGAGGGTGTTTGAGCCCATTCTGAGTATTGATATAAAGACCTGCTTTCTAAAAAAGTTAAATTTTCTAAGTAATGCTTATGTAGTTGTTTTTGCCATTCCATACATTTTCCTCTAATTCTTTTGAATATTTTTGTTGTAATTGTAGTTCTGCTGATGCAATTTGCAATTCTAATGTGGTTTTGGTATTATATTTTTTCTTAAACCAGGCAGATTTTTTAATTATGACACCTCTAATAACTGCTTTTGCAGCTTCCCATTGTTTATCATAAGGTATTGGAGTAATTATGATTTCTTCATCTAATTGATTGAGTATACTGTTTATCTCTTTAGCTACTTCTTGTTTCTGAATAATTTTTGGGTTTAAATTCCACTTATCAAAATAAGATATGTTTTGGTTGACATTTAGCAGGTTTATGAATATATTAAGTTTAGAATGATCCGAGATAGATCTAGGTGAAATGCTGTATTTTAGCTTATACGACCGAAAGAACTGAGAGATTAGGAAGGCGTCTATTGTAGACCAAGATTTATGAGATGTAGAAAAGAAGGTATATCTGGATATTGTTTTGTCATGTTGGAAATTCTCATATGGATCAAATAGCTCAAAAGTATTTTGTAATTCACTAAGAGCTATATTTATGATATGCGGTTGCTTGGTTTCTTTATTGGATCTATCTTTGTCAGGTTCTATTACTGCATTCACATCTCCCCCGATTATATATAAATGATTAGGAAATTAAAAAAGTAAGTTAAAGATTTCATAAATAAACATTTGTTGGTTAGAGCAGGGACTATATATATTTAGGAAAAGTAAAGGTTTATTTATGCTATGGAAATTTGAGGTAAACATAGCCCATCTATCATTTAAGTCAGTCTTCATGGAAACCATTTCCCCCTGATAGGCTTTGTTTATAATGATAGCAACCCCTCTGGAAGTAGAATGGTGTCCAGCAGCTAATATATGCTTGACCCATTTACCTTTTCTCTCCCTGTCCCAGAGTTGTGAGATCAGGTGAGTTTCTTGAAGAAAGGTTATTGTTTTACTTTGATTTATAATATGCATGACTAGATTCCATTTACTTTTGCCTGAAATTCCCTTAACGTTCCATGAATCTAAAGATATAATTTCTGAAAGTGTAAAAATATTTCTTGATTAGTGTTAATAAAGCACAGTAAGCAATGTGATAATATAAATATATGCTGTTGTGTATTGGTATTAGTTAGTATTTTCCACATAGTGACTTCTATTCTCCTATCCCCCCTTTGTGTGCCTACCCACCCATCCCTCTGTAATGTCAGATAAACAAAACTTCTAAAATCAAAGGATTTTTGTGACTGAGTCTGGGTGTAAGTCTTCTAGAGCAGAGGGATGTCAAAATTACCTACTATTTTCCAAACGTACACAACCATATGCATCAACTCTGCTAGCTGCCTCCCTGTACCTGTATTCAGAATCAATTTTAAATATCTTACCATTTTAAACCTATGTATTATATTAGTAAATTAGTAAATGCAATCAAAATATTTTGGATAGTCTTATAACCAAACCAAAGGAATATACTAAAACTCTAAATAAGGTCCTTAATTCTTCCATACAAGCCCTGAAAGCTCCCCCCCCAAAAAAAAAAAAATATATATATATATATATATATATATATATATATATATATATATATATATATATATATAATCAAACATCCCTATGTAATTTTGTTTTCAAGCTATACTAAGTTATAAGGTGCATTTATAATTACATGCAAATGCCTGACTAATACAAACAAACTAAAGAAAAGAGAAAAAATACAATGCAGTATATCTGTATGAGCTAGATCTATGAACATCAAAAGAGAAGAGAAAGAAAAAAAATACTACATTGGCATTATTAAACAGTCCTGCTGCCACTCTAACAACAATATAATATTGCAACTATCTTTCACCTTCAATACATGTGTATTACAAATATGTAACTTTTTTCATCTATATATATATATATATATATATATATATATATATATATATATATGCACATGCATTTTGCTTAGTATTACAGCCTAATAAAGATAAAGATAAAAATAAAAAAAAAAAATTAAAAAAATTAACAATGCCTCAACTGTATATATAAATTCTACAATATCTTGTAAACTCTGTTCACTTTTCCTAGAAAAAAAAATAATAAAACAAGTATACATTCCTATTGCATATTTTACCTTAAGGCATTCATCAAATCAATCATATTTGTTTTTGGTACAAGACCAACATCATACCATCATAAATGTAATTTTGCCACAGCATATATGAGTATGCAGCTGCTATCTAATATAATAATTTTCAGTCTTTTCTTTATATATATATATATATATATATATCTCACAGCTTTGTATAAACATGAGTATAGGAAGTTTTTCTCACAGCTTTGTATAAACATGAGTATAGGAAGGTTTCACCGAATAATTAAGATTAAGAGAAAAAACATGTTATATTCCACCTAATCATCAGTTTAAAAAGTTCAAGTACATTATTTGAAATAATATTCTGCATTGCCCCTTTAAAATAACTGCATTAACTTCAACATTCTCTAGCATAGAAAGTAACTAAACATCAGTCTATCTGCTTACATTCTGCTGCACAGATTCTGTCAGTATGTTTGGCAAATAATTTAACGTCCTTTTTCAGTGTTGTAATGTCTTGTTGACATTAGATCCATTCCCAGTAATGCACTGGAGCTCCCAGGTCATTTAGATGATGAAATGAGTTGAAAGATGAAAGGTTATTGCAAACATATTGTAGCTGAATGGAATTGTGGGTAATGGGACATCACCCTGCTAACAGACCTCTTGGCCTACTCAACACAGTGGAAAAATAAACATATTTAAGTATTTACCTCAAGAAAAAGTCGAAATATGCAGGATTCAGCCCTGAAACAGAAGATTATATCATTCAAATGCTTTAGCAAAGGTGGATTGTCTTTTTTCACACTGGATTCACATTGTAGAGATGGAGTAATGTGGCTTTTGCTTCTTCTGGTGTATCTATTGATATATTTTCATTTTTATGGTGAAATACTTGTGTAGCAGGATATTTCACCTGAAAGCAGATTTTTTTTCAGTAAGGTAAGCATAGTATTAAGTTGCTGACGATTTTGCTTTATTTCAAGAGGAAGATCTTGGCTTATTGTGATTTTGTGTCCTCTCCATGTGATTGCTTTCTTGGTTTTATATGCAGATAATATTGATTGTACATGAGCTGAATTAAGGATCCTGACATATATTTGTCTTGGGAAGTCCATGTTTTTTGAATGTCTTATGGATCTGTGAGCTCTTTCAATTGTTATGTCCTCCAAAAGCTCTTTATCCTGCAGTACTGTGCTTAGTATTTCTTTTGTAACCGTGTTTGAGTGGTTTCAACTGATTCTGGTATTCCCCTGATAATGAGATTATTTCATCTGTTTCTTGCTTCTATGTCCAGAACTTTTTGTTGCAATTCTATAATACTTTTTGCACTAGCCTGTATTGATTTCTGCATCTCTTGTATTTTTAGTTTATTGTCCATGATTTTTGCTTCATTTTGTTCTAATCCAAGCATAATTTGGTCCATGCTTGAGCTGAAAGTACTTAGTTTGTGTGCAAATCCTTGGATGTCTTGTTGCAGTGGTTGTAATGCCCTTTTAAGTTCTTCCAATGTTTATGCTTGTTCTTGCTTCGATCTAAGGGCAGGATTAGTCATTTCTGGCTGAGTTTTATTTGTTTTTAGCCTTTTTTCTGGTGTAACTATATTTGATAGTTTAGATTTGGTAGTTACTGCATCCATGTGCTCTGGTAAATTTTCCCTTTCCAACTTTGATTTAACTGTTTTTCAGATAAAATATGTTCAGCTAGATAAAGTTGCAGAAGGTTGATTTTATAACGGCAATTTTATATTAAAACAAGCCGTCTTTTTCTTCACTTTTTCACTCAGGCCTGCTTATCTTGAAGTGTCCCCACCATGCGGTTCAGGAATCTGTTTGCAGTGAGTAATATTTTTCTTGCAAAAAAGGTCATCCAACATAAAATACAGCTGAAATATTTTAGTAGCTTGCTTGTTGCCTTTTTTCTGTTGAAAATTTGCTATTTTTCCTCAGGATGTGCAGGCAAAAGGTTAGATATTGTTAAAAGTTAAGGGAGCTGCACAGCTAGAGTGTTCACTGGCTGTCCACCATTTTAGAATCACCAGCTATGTATTAGTTATAACTCTAGTATATTCTGTTTAGAAAAAGTGTATTATTGTCTCTCTTGCTGTATTTTCCTCTTGTTTTTAACTGTACATTCATTGCAATGTGGTGGTGCTGCGGTAGCGTTGTCGCCTCACAGTAAGATGCTGTTCGGTTCGATTCTCCGCTAGAGCGTCTTCTGCAGGGAGACATGCGTGAATGGGCGTACCTTTGTTGAAGGTTGTGCATCAGGGCTGGTAACTTGGCACGTAAAAATCAACTACCAATCATTAGCGGACCAGAGTTCCGCTGCGGTGACCCCTAACCGGGAAAATGCTAAAAGACCCAAACAATTCATTGTAATGTATCCAGACTGTGTCAGTGCACTACTCTGGTAAATAAACATAAAATAAATAAATACATAAACACACCCATACATACTGTTACAAAAAAACTAATAACAAATTGTTAGTTGCCCATTTCTCATTTTCCTGAAGCATTCATATAGTAAACAATAGATCCTAAATTCTAACTGGGTTTTTACCATCTTTCTTATGTAATCTCTTGTATTCTTAATTAAATGCCAATTTTTTTTTATTCTGACACTAAAACATCATGTTTTACACTTATTTGCTTAGTGTTTCATAGGTTCACAGGCGGTTACTAGGCTATTGGCCTAGCGCCTTTATAAGCCTAGCCATATTATACCCTTGTTCCCTTTTTGACCAAGTTTTATGGTCTATATTTGCTGCGTAAGTCTGTGATCAGCACCAACTGCCCTTATCCAAGAGAGACATAGGTGACACCCCCAGGGTAAATTTATGGTCTTCCATCCAGTTGTCTAAGTTACACTTAAAACAGAGCTCCTCAATGATCCTATTTATGTGAATTGGAAGTTTGTTCCAGAGGAGTGGCAATCTCTGGGAGACATTCATGTCTCTCCAGCATGTCCTGTTAATGTTGCAGGCAGGTTAAGATCCCTAGAGTGAGTGAATCTTGCCCCATTAATTGCAGATGTGCAGCATTTCCATTAGAGCAGGGTCTGATACTGCTCTGTAGGCCAGGCACAAGCATTCTCTCAGCAGCCTAAAAGGTATAGAGTACAGTGACAGGACCTTCAGTCTATCCATGTAGGCCATGTGTAGAAGGCCCTGAATTTTCTTGGTGAGAAACCTCTGAGGTCTCTCCATTTGGTGCATGTATCTGGTGAGGTACATACACAAGGGAGCATTGTACTCTATTAGTGGTCTGATAAGGGATGAGTACAGGGAAGTTATAACATCCTTAGCTCTGGATGCGATGCCCTTACTTACGAGATGTGCAACATAGAAGGCCTTCCTTACCACTGTGGACATATGGTGATCGAAGTTAAGGTTGTTATCAACCTGTGTTCCCAGATTTCTCACCAGAGGGTTTGAGCTATAGCGGGGTATTGTTAATACTGTAATTTGCAGGGTCTTCCCCTTAGCCAAAAGGGGTGATAATGCATTTTTTTGTGTTTAGATTAATTCCATGGCTTTGGCACCAATCATTTGTCTGTGTAAGCCCTTTTTGTTGTATGTGAATATCATTGGGGGACTCAGTGATTGCACCCAGTTTGCCATCAATAATGCCTGAGTTGGGGATTATGTTAAAAGCCTTGGCTAAGTCAAGATAGGCTGTATGCATCCTGGGCTTTGGCGACTTTCTTGAAGAAGTCCACCAGGTTTAATAGGTATGATCTACCCTTAGCAATGCCAAATTGGGTCAGTTCAAGAGTTGAAGATCACCTATGCCATTGTTGATAAGATCCATGATGATTCTTTCCATGCCTTTGCAGATAAGGCTGGTTAGGCTTATAGGTCTATAGTTTCCAGGGTTGGTTGATAGACCCCCTTTGTGCAAGGGAATTACTGTAACTGTTTTCTACTCTGCTGCTACAAAGCCAGTACTGAGAATGTGGTTGAAGAGAGTACCAAGTGGTTCTGCTAGGTCCTGTTTTAGACCATTTAGTAGGCAGCCTGGGATGTATATCTTGTCCCATAGAGGCTATGTTTTTGGCCAGAGAGAATGTGGTTATGACCTGCTCTTTGGAGATACTAGGTAGAGGACTGGTGACGGGTATGCTTTGGGGTATGTCTGGTGGGGAAAGGGGGGTGAAGTTTGTGCCAAATCTGTCTGCTAACAGGTTGGCAATGTCCTCAGGGTTATTATGAGTGGTACTGTCCACTACTAGTTCAGCACAAAGTTGGGCCTTCCCTTTTAGATTTCTGACATAGCTAAAGAATGCCTTGTGATTATCCTTAGCTTTGTAATTGGCTTTAAAGGACTTTACAAGATATATAATTTGCTTGTTCAAACTGTGGAGGGTGTCCTTCCTCTGCTGAGGCAGTTCCCTCTTGTTCTTAGACATTAGTTTCTTCCTCTTGTTGTGTAACCTATTTGTGTCCATGTTTTTTTGTGAGGACCTTGTTTTTAGGTACAGCTGTGTATATACATTTGTACAGGTGTTTACACGGGGCACTTGTGCACAGGGGTAGTGGGGGGGCTTGAAACTATTTATGCCATTGCTTAGGAGGCTATAGTTTGCTTTGGAGACATTTTTCATCCTTTTTGCTCTTGAGGGGTGGTCAGTATGATCATTACTTTGAAAAAGACTGATTTATAATCAGACCTTAACAGGGAGGGCAACATATGTGGGTAGTGCAGAGACCAACTATGTTGGTGTGTACTAAGTCTAGGACATTTGAGCCCTTTATTGGGATACAGACTATCTGTTCCATATCATTTGTATTAACAAAGTCCAAGAACCTTAGGGGGAGTATGTTTGTTCTCATATATGACTCCCGGTGGAAGGATAGTTGAAATCACCCATGACAAAGGTTTTTGGCTGTATAGTGAGTGACACAAGTAGGTCAAGGTAAGCAGAGTGGTTCTCGTGGTTCATGGTGGGGGACCTATAGCTAACAATGATATGGAAGGAGGTTTTACCTTCAGTTAGTTGTACTTAGTGTAGATCTAAGGAGTTGTACTGTTTGACCGGTCTTGAGGTGTATTTGTCTTTAATGAAGATGGATCCACCTCCGTCTTTGGTTCTTTCATGCTCGTTTTGAGGTCTGAATGTGTAGAAGGCATTGTAACACAATATATATAATGTTATAAAATGACTATATAAAATCCTTATTAGTGGGATTCAGTTGTGTTGTCATGTATGGCTGCATTCAGCACACTCATTAGATATAATGGGGGGAATTTAATAAAGCCTACACATGTAGGTATTGCACTGAGCTGCTAACATTGGCGTGAACATTTTTAGATTCAGTAAGTGCTGCTGAGCTGCGCACACAAGCACACCAACATGGAAACTTCTGTGGCATGCGAATCACCTCATAAGCAAGTAAATCTCAAGCAAATGAGGCAAGTAGAGCTATCCATCAAGCAGATAGGCAGCTCTGCAGCCGCCATGTCAGTGTCCGCAGTGTACAATGAAAACTTCCATGTGCAGGACTATAGACAGACAAAAGGGGCTGTAAAAATGTAGTTAGATAGACAAATGGCATAGCACACACAAATATGAGCAAAACTATCTACTGTGTGTTCCAAAAGTTACAGTAAATATATTAAAATATTTTTTTTACTAATAATCTTATGTTTGCACTGTGCAACACAGTGAGCAAATATGCCTTATAAAAATAAAAATCAAATATTAATATCATGAGACAGAAATGTATTACAGGACCCTGCATGCAGTATATACAGTGGTGCATTGGTGCTGTTGCTAATTTGGAAGGTTTTGGAAGTGTGTAGTATTCAGGTTGTTAGAACAGATCCATACAGAAATGAGGTGGAGTTACTGAATAGCACATTGGGGTAACTGTGTCCACATTTCCCCTCCGTGTAAGCAGAGAACCATGTTAGTGTCCCCACAGGAGGTAACTGACATCAGGAGAGGGTGTGTCCAATAACTTCTAAGCTGATTGGAGCTTAGATGCACCTGTTTGCACAGCCTGCTGCGCGTGGAAGCCTGAGGGGTGTGTGCACTGATGTCTAAGCTTTGTTTTCCTATGGGGCACATGTTTCCACATGTTTGCGTGGTGCTCCACTGCACTGAGCATGGAAGTTTGGTGTGTGCACTGGCTGCTAAGCAGTGTTTACCTACAGGGCGTGCTTTTGTGTGGTGCACCACAGTACTCAGAGTATCTGAAAAGTCAATGATGTATTAATTAGTTTTGATCCCTACTTAACTTAAATTAGGGCCATTAAATGATGTCAGTGATATATTAGGCAGGTAAAATGCATCATAGGTAGCCAATCATGCAGGGAGCACCTACAGTACAGCTCTATAAAGTATGCAGACACCCTACAATCTGATTTTTCCCCATACCCTGCACCATTGGAGTACAGACTTGGAAATTTTAAATGAAAGAATGCTAGGGGCTGCTGCTGGTCTGCTACATTTGTATGTGTTAGATGCTGAAGTCAATGCTGCTGTTGCTGCTGACAATAGGCCTAGGCAGAGAAGGAGAAGAGTGTTCAGGCCCAGGGTAACCTTCCAGGAGCTACATGAGCTGGAGATTGTAGAGTGCTACAGGGTGAACAGGGACATATTACAAGAACTCACTGAGCTCTGCCTCCCTCATCTCAGACCCAGGGCCAACACAGGAGAACCCATCCCAGTGGAAACAAAGGTATGTGTAGCCCTTAGGACAATAGCTACAGGTACCTTCCAAAGACCAACTGGGGACATGATGGGGGTCTCACAGGCATAAGCATCCAGGGTACTCCACCAATTCCTGGATGCCATGCTACCACATGCCAGTGAGCACATATATTTTCTCCTCACCCCTGAGGTGAGGGCCAACAACATGCAACACTTCCACTATGTAGCACTACCCTGAGGTACTGGGTGCCATAGAATGCACTCATGTACACATCAAGGCACCACCCAGTGAGAAGAATAGAATCTACATCAACCACAAGGGATACCACTCCAACTGACAGGTCATGTGCAAAGCCCAGGGCATTATCATGAATGTGTGTGCTGGCAGCCCTGGCAGCTGTCATGAATCTCATATATAGCACTCATCACAGCTGTACCAGATGTTTGCTAAGGAGGACATCCCACATGGCCATTTACTGAGGGATGCTGTCTAAGCACTGGAACCGCGGATGATGACACCCATCAGAAATGTGCACACATCTACGGAAGAACACCATAATGAGGCACACGCACAAACTAGGAACATCATAGAACATGTGTTTGGGTTGCTGAAGTCATTGTACCAGTACCTCGATACATTTGGTGGAGCCCTGCAGTACTTTCCAGCCACATGTGCACATATGTTCACAGTATGTGCTGTGCTGCACAATATGATTCTGTGAAAGCAGCTGCAGCAGAATCAGCTTAGGAAAGGAATACACAGACCCCCACCAGTGCCTAGGTCACCACAGCGACACTCACAGGAAGACT
>NC_056729.1:169350197-169370197 GCF_019279795.1 Protopterus annectens
AGACACCGTCTCAGCCCACTGTCTATCCACTGCTTCAGGGAACCAATCCAGGGTGTCCCCAGTGCAGTGGAGGCAGTCATGGATGTCAGACTGTGTTGCATCCATAACCCTAAGCATATGTCTGGTGTTCCGTTCAGAACATGCCTGTGCCTCCATGATGGCCCGAAACATGCTGCGAGTAACCAGTGATGTGACACCTGCAACAGGTGATGAACAGAGAGCAGTCCTCCTAGGAGCACCCCTGCCAATACGCCTGTGTGGGACCTTGCCAGCTGTCTGGCTATGGCCAGTGTCTACACTCACTGAAAGCACAGTTGCCACACTGACCTGTTCAATGTCTCCAGCCTCTGACTGTCCCATATTTGAAGCCTGTGGAGACTGGGTATGTGTGGGCATACTGACTGTGTGTGGTGACAGTGGGAGCAGAAGAGGGTTATCAAATGCTGGGACACATTCAGCTCCCGACAACCCCATCTGTGCCTCGCTGTGGCCACCATCATCATCAGAGTCTGAAGAGACACTAACATCAGGTTGTATGGGGGGAGAGACTCCAACCCCCCCCCCTTGTCACCTGTGGAAACCAAGACAAAAGCAGTACATTACTATCTGTACTATTATGTATGGAAAACCCACAGAGAGTCATAATAATGAGGATCCACAAATGCATTACCACTCTCACATCTTCTCATCTCCGCTTTCATGCACAACTGACTTCCTCACAACAAAATACACATTTGATTCAAGGTCTTTATAGTCCTTTATAGCGCAATGTACCTTTTAGGTATGCCATATGACACTATACCTGATAAAACAACACATAAAACCCAGTACACCTATCCTACCAAATATATACAAATACAAGTTTCAATGCTTAAGGTATGTACCATCGACATTTTAGTATGTACAAGGCATGGCAGATTAATTGCCTCAAGTATACCAGGAGGCTTATTCGCTCTGAACTATAACTGCAAAAGTGTTTCTCCTCGTTGAACTACACTCCTGTGATTAACTACTCTAGGAAACTTAGGTAACTGTTCCAGACTGGAGCATACAGACATTCTACTCTGGTTGCACACATTACCTGTACATAAAGAATTATCCTGGCCCTTACCCTTAATAGCACATGTATGTTCCATAAAAAAACAGTATCAAGTTTACCAGAAGCAGGACCATGGCCTTGGACAACTACTGATGTATCTGTAAAAAGGTGAGGATGAGGTAATTTCAGTACTACCGCATGTTGCAGCACAACAAGGTAATACCTGCATATATCTCACATGTACAGTAGCTACTGTATTACTTGATGTATTGGTGACATTCTGAGTATGAATGTACAACTGAGCTAACCTTCCCCACAGCACATAGACCTGACACCCACATAAAGTATGTACAGCCTGACAGAATGACTGCTACAGTTTTACAATGGTAATCACAGTAAGCTTACCTGCACACTGCTCTGCTGCAGACACTGTGGCACCCACCTCCACAATATATGGTGTAATGGATGCCTGGGTGTTGTGTGTCCCTAGGTTCACCAGGAAGTCCTCAGTGACTGTGAGTGGCTGTCCCATTGCAGGCCCTCCACTGGTGATGGCACAATCCCTGGCTACATCAGCTGCCCTTCATCATGCATCATTCACCATGTCTGTAGTGTGGTGTCAAACCTGCTCATATGTCCTGTCCTGGTGGTCAGTCTCATTCACATCCCGGACAAGGTCTGCTTACAATGCAGACCACTGTTCTCTCTTATGCCTCCCCCTGCATAGGAGGATGTGTTGATGCTGCTGTAGTCCTTGAAGTATTAGTTCATTCTGCATCTGAGAAGGGGGCATGCCTTCTGCAATATATTAGTCATGCAACACACCAAAAGGGAAACACATTACAGGATCAAATACATGGATGTCCACTATGTACAGATACAGCAAGAACAAAATGGCCTGCACAATCCAATGCTTGCTCACACGTCATACCCCACAGTGTGACAACATACTGCATGTGCGGATACAACCGAGATAGTATCATTACTGAGGTAGTTCCTTGTGTGCCATGAAAGATTCTGCTGCATGATCATACATCAAAGACTCCAGTCCACTGTGGTGTGTCCCCTAAGGCCGGCCACCCAATAATATGTCATAAGACCAGTGCCAGACAAATAGCAGTGTGCTATTATGACTACTATATTGGGACAGTCCAACAACACCAGTGTGCCACAATGACAAAAGACAATGCAACTCTGATATATTGTACATCCCCTGTATGTGTAAGACAGCAGGGTATCAATGACATCTCATTACTACAGGTCTAAGACAGACTTACTGCTGTACTCCCTATTCCACATAGCCCTACTCTCCATCTGCATCCTGTTATACACAAAAACTGTTACATAACTGGCGGAGGGTAGTACTCTGTAATGTGCTACTAGTACTGTTTTGCAGAGATATGCTCTGTGTGAGGAAAGTCTCATACAGAATGTTTGCCCATAGCCAGCTGCTTGCTTTGTAACATGCTTTCCATTGGCAGGTAATTGTCTCTAAACCAATTTGTGACTCAGATATGCTAATTGCAGCCAAAACAGCTGAGTTTCTCTATCATTAGCCAATGACATGCAACCACTGTGCAATATATAAGGGCTTCATGTAGAACAGGACCCTTTTCTTAGCTGTTGAGATGGACATTACTGTGGTGAGGAGACTACATCGCAGAGGGCAAGTCTGTAGCAGAAACCTTTACATAGAGCGGTGTGAACCATAGGCTGCAGCTGCTGCTGCAGGTAATAGACATAGGCAGTGAGTGTGAACACTTTGGAGGACAACAAGCTGTAGGTGTATCTGTGTCAGCTGTGTCAGTCTTGTTGTATAGGCAGAACCAGGGTGAGAGTACCTTTTACACTCCAATTATGGCATGTGTTTAAGGTATGTATGTTATACAACTGTGTCAATAACAGAGTACTAGGTGACATATACAGATATGTGATGTGTGTCCCTACCTGCAGGCCTGTGACTTCCAGCAGTGAAAATCAGTTATTTACTTTGCAATGCTTTGTGTGGATAATCAGTGCATGAGTCATTCATTAATTGCTCTCTTCACAATAATGTAATTGAACTGCAAGATAACACCAAGTGAACCCAGGACTGTGTGTGTGCCAAAATTTACTGTATGTAAGACAGTTAACAGACTGAGTGACTGAGTCACTGCTGCAGTGGGTGTATTTGCAAGATATATGTGCACACATACAGGTTGTGACATACATTTACTACATCCATCAGTATGTGTAGGGCTTTATATGTATGTCTTTCTGCACCAGAGTCCCAGTTGAATATGTATTTTGCCATGAATACCTTAGGTGATTTTTTTACATGTTGCTGATAAAAGGGCACATTTATTTACCTGCTATTACAGGTCTCAGTTACATCCATTACTATGTCTCTGGCTGTATAGTGGTGTACTATTGCACTAGAGTCCAAGGTCCACTCCCAGTTATTCCATTACTTTTTATTCCAGTTTGTGCAGTGTGGCACGGCAAGCAGCTCTGTGAAAACACGCCTAATGACTGTAATTGGCAATTACTATGTTTTGCTTAAGCCAACTGTTTTAAGTAAGAGTTGCATGATGTGATGGGTTAATGCAGTGTGCTGCAATGTGATGGGCTTGGGTTTGAAACATGACAAAGGTATTTATTTTGTACATGTGTCTTACAATGTTAGAAACACATTGTCATTATAGCTCTATTTAGCTGAGCTTAGTGAACCTGCATGACGTGGCTTATCATACAGCTCCCTGCTAAAAAATTACAAAAAAGAAAAAAGGGGAGATAGGAAAGTGGTGAATTGGGGAAAGCAGAGGGAAAAACATAGTGAAAGGCAACGAGAGATGTGCAGAAGGGGTGTAGGAAAGAACATTTCTTGCACAGCAACAACCGTGCGCTTTAACAAAATTTTTAGATGAATAAAAAATTCCCAGAGAGAGGGATGAGGGAACAGCATAACTGCATTGTCAAGCCAATTGGACTGAATTACATGTGTCCAATGGACACATGTGAAATGGAGAGCTACGTATGGGACTATATATGTATATATAATTTTTTTTTTTTTTTGGACAAGTGCCCATTTTTCTTTTAAGGTGAGAGTGGAATGTTGGGAAAAAGGGCATAGGTATATGTGGGGGAGGTAAAGTGGGTAGGTGAGGATGCATTTGCAAACAGACAAGACAGCAGACAGGGGTGGTGTGTGATACATGAGGGGGTGAACACCTTGGATATGGAGGGTATTGTGGAATCTGAGTCCTATGTGCATACAGACAGCAGCAGTGTGACTCACGTCCTCACCCATGGGACTGTCAACATTGCACCATCATTGTCCAAAGGATAGCTGTGCTGAAGGCTGGGCACCATGGTGAGGCTGTCCCACCAGGATGGCCGGCATGCCCTCAATCTCAGGTGAAAGTCATAGCTACTGTTAACTTTCCTGCACACCAAGACCAGCAGCTCTGCATGGGTGACAACACCCTCTCCACCACTGCTCCCACAGCGGGGCTGGGCCCTGTCCCCTGGGGTAGTACTACCCAACTCCGCAGGGAGTGCAGGGGCAGCAGAGGGGGCACCACCAGTCTGGGTCCCAGATGTGCTGGAACCTGGTGCCACACCCAGTTGAGGCAAGGTGGAGTGATCAGCCGGAACTGGCCTGCCTTGACATGCTGTGGTAAATGAGCTATAGCAATAAGTAACAGTTAGTAATAGCCAAGCCAATGTTAGTATTAACAGACTCGAACATCATATTTATTCATCCAAATACATATTAAAGTATATTATGTGCAACACAACATTAAGTAAAATGCAGTCAGTGTGGTAACAGCATGCCAGTACAAAGTAAACCATAGGGCCAACAAAACAGTTTAACAAATATGTTAATATTGCATCATAATAAAACATAATAATCAACCACATCTTCCAGTATATAGTTAGTTTAACAAAATATATCAATAATGAAACACATTTTTCCAAAATATAATTAGGTTAACAAAATATGTTAATATTAAATCATTATAATAAATAACAACAGTACTAAATAAATTAAGATAAGGGGTGGGGAGAGAGAGAGACAGAGAGAAACATTCTATTACTGACATTGCAGATTATATCCCTGAAAACACTGAAATATATACTCTACATGTGTGTAGTGTCAGGGTTGAGTACAGTGACTACAATTCTCCTATAACTGATGTAGCACATACATACCTCTCAAGCTGTTAGCATGGGTCAGTATGGGACAAGCAGTAACAAATGCAGGTACACCACTACACACAACAGTTTCACATAATGTGGACTTATATAACTACCCAGGTGTTCTGTAAACAGATTTGGTAGCACATTACATTCCAGGTAATAATTTATCTGCTAATCATGTGACAGATAGATTAGGCAGTTTTAATTACATTATGAGAAATCATGACACTTGAGAAGTATGTTTTTGTATAGTTAGTGTACTAGACAGCCATCATGCCTCAGTTGACAGGCATGGGAGTAGAACCCAATAGTTGTGACTGCAGGTGACATCTGCAAATAATGTAATAACTGACTGCAGCAACTTAATACAGACATGAAAGGGATATACCATACTGGGATAACACAGCTTTATTTATGACTCAACAATGTTGATAAACACTTCCTTGAAAAAACACAACTCATGAAGTAAACGTATTAATTATTATTATAGATAGGATGGATGTCTTGATGTAGTATGTTATGTTGTTTTTAAATGATTTTATGTATTATGAACATGTCATGATTTAATTAGCTCCAGTGAGCTCATTGGGTCATTTGAATTGCATAAGGAAGTAATTTAGGTATTTAAATGAGAACATGATATTAGTATTGGTCTGATGAAGCAAACTGTAATTTGTGAAAGCACTTACCTGTCCTATTTTATTAAAGCTGTTCTTTGAGAAGTTGATTTTCATTATTGAAGTGTGTTACACTGCTGCCATGTTTCTGTATTGGGATTTATTCATTTTTTGTTTTTTGAATGTTGATGAACATATGTGTTTGGTATTGATGCTAATTAACATTCTGTGAAATCTAAACACTATCTGGTCATAATATGGGCTTCCTCACCCATATATCTGTTGTGTTCCTTGTGAGAGAGAAAATGTGAGCATTGTGTGACTGATACTGAAAATTTAGTGCTACATATCACTGGATTTGAACCCATGACTGTATGTGCATTCAAAGAATTTAATAGACTGCGCTACTGAGTCAATGCTGACTATTTAGTGACTGATACTTTTCTGGATAGCACCTGGAACTATACTATGAATTGAGCAATGCAAGTTATAGGACATTCCTCTGGCATCCTAGTACTATTACAGTGTTATAGTATACTGCAGTGACAGTAGAACACACATGCATGGAATACAATCATATTGCATATATGAAAAAAGCTGTAGTTTAGAATCTACAGTGCTAATGAACACATTTTATTGCTATTGGTTTGACATATATGTGAAGTCCATACACAATATCTGTCCATGGATCAGGCTACCTCATCCGTATACCTTTATTACCTGATGTCTGAGGAAGAGATAGCATTATGTGACTGATACTGGCCTGGAGACAGCTTTGGACAGTACATTGAGTTGAGCAATACAGTCTGCAGGCCATTAGATCTCCTGGTTATAGCTATTGCAGTGTTACACTTGACTCCAGCAACCTTACCATAGACAATCAATGCATACATCTCTACTACAATGGTTTTGACAACACAATCCTGCTGAACAACATTTTGCTTACTGCTATTGGTATTGCTAAAGTTTTATTTAAATACAGTTCTTATTCATTTATTGCACTACAGCTCTACAGCTCGAATTGCCCATTTATTGCACTACAGTTCTACATGACTATTTATTGCAGTATAGTTTTTCTTGTGTATACTTTATTGCAGTAAATGCTTTACACTTTCTTGCTTATGGCACTACAGTTGGAATACTAAGTCTCTACTTACCACGCTCACAGTGCAACCTGGCCAGGCACCCAGCATGGGACTCAACATTGCAAGCCCTCTCAGCTGCAGCTGTTGAAAGAGAAGCACAACATTATGCATACCAGTTTTGCAGACATTCAGCTTGCATTTTGGTTAGACAGAGGAAGACATACTTACATACTTGTGGAACATTCCCAGCTCAAGCTTCCTGGACCCAAGTGTCCAGGGTTTCCTCTTTCTCCTTTTCAGGTAATCAAAATGGTGATGACACTGCTCACCTGTGCACAGGATACCAGCAATACTGGTGAGTATTGCTGGTATCCCGCACACAGGTGAGCAGTGTCACCTGTACGTGGGATACCAGCAATACTGGTGAGTTCCCTAGCCAAACAGTCCCAGGCCTTTGTCTTACACTCTGAGGCCTAGAATCCACCCTGCATTAGCCAGGGTTCATGGTTTTTAACAAGGAGCCCGACCATGACCTTGGACTCCTGAATGCCCCACCTCTGCACCCGAAAGCACACACCTTTGCCAACACCTCTAGTCATACCAACAATTGATTGAACTCCAATGACTGTTGCACAACTCCCACCTATTGGGCTTAAAATAGGCTGTTTTCCCGCCCTTACACATCATTTAGCAACATTAAAAAAAAAGCACTGAGTCACTTAGCAGCTCTCAAACCAGCTAAGCAAATCCAAGCAGTGAGAAAACTCTGGTTTTAGCAAGGCTTAGCACTGCACAAACATTGGTAGCCATTAGCATGTTTATGCACTACTTCACATGAATGAGCAATGCTTAGCAAAGCACAGTAGTGCCAAAAGTCACAATAGTTTAATGAAATTAAAGGAAAATAGTACATTCATTTATAGACATATTCTGCCAGTTATGGAGTCAAACCCAGGACCTACTACACATAGGACTGTAACTCTACCCATGTAGCTAATTGGATGTTATAAAAACTAGTATACCTTCACATATACTACTAGGCTACCTGTTACCATTGCTGAGCACCACACAGCACTGTGCAAACATGCTTAAACACAATTATAATTAAATAATTACCTCCAGTTTCTATTTTTAGATGTCTGGCAGGTGTTGGCCATGTATGTATGAGCTCTGCTCAGCTCTGCTGCGCTCCACGCCGCACCTCGCAAATATAAATTAAAAAAATAAAAATAAATTTAATTATGGTAATTAATTACATCCAGTTTCTATTTTTAAATGTCTGCCAAGTGTCAGCTATTACAGCTTGGCATTGCTGTGCTCCACGCTGTGCCATGCAAACATGTAGCAAAAACAAAAAAAACAAATAAAAAAAAATAACACATCATAAAAAGGAAATAGTGAAGGAGTAAAAAATAGTGAAGGAGTAGATTATAATCTGAGTTGTACACTGGAAAATTCAGTAGATATGTACAGTATTAAGCAGATCATCACAAATAATTGGAAATTTTTGAAGAATTTCTAAGAGTTAGGTGCTTTTTTATATGAGAGTCCAACTTTTGTCACAAAAAGAGGGAAATGTCTTAAGGATTTTTTAGAAACCAAAAAATGTAATACTCCTATTGCTTATAATGGGATGTCAAGATGTGAAAGCTGCAATTATTGTAAGCTGGGGAACAAAACAGTAGTAAAGGCTCGGGACTTTACTATTAATATCAAGGGGAATTACAATTACAATTGCAAGTCTAAATTCATTGTGTATCTAGTATTATGTAATTCTTGCGATGGATTTTACATAGGAAGAACTATACGTAGCTTCCATCACAGTATTTATGAGCACCTGAGGCAGTTGAAAAACTGGATGCAACTAATGCCCTAGCAAGACATGTTGTTAACTGTCATAATAGAGTTAAAGTGGGTTTTAGTTTTACTGTTATTGACCAAGTTTTAAATGCAGACAAGAGACGGGATGCAGAAGTGGATTTAAACTGGAAAGAATATGCTTGGCAAGTGAGGCTAAACACAGGTGCAGATCCAGGTATGAATGATATGGAAAACTTTAAAGCAGTGTTATGTAAGAATGGGTTAAAACACTGGTAATGTTTTGGGTCATGTGACTTAAGCAGACTATAAATGTGAATTTTGTATGTGTGACAACCAGGTCTGAAAAAGTTCTTTTTGAATGAAAGTGCTTACAGGTTGTTTTTTGTTTTAATAAATATTGAGTGTTTTATTGTCATTCAAAGGGTGGCCATGGTGGTGCAGTGGTTAGTGTTGCCACCTCACAGCAAGAGGTTCTCTGGTTCGATTCTCTGCTGGTGTGCCTTTTGTGCGGAGTCTGCATGTCCTCCCTGTGGTCACGTGGGTTTCCTCTGGGTGCTCCGGTTTCCTCCCACATCCCAAAGACATGCTGTAGGTGGATTGGACACCCTAAATTGGCCCTAGGTGTGAGTGCGTGCATGTGTGTGCCTTATGTGGAAGGTTGGGCACCGGGCTGGCAACTTGACACCATAAAACTCCACTGTCAATCATGAGCAGACAGGTGATCTGCTGTGGAGACCCCTAACTGGGAAAAGCTGAAAGAAGACGAAGAAAAAGTTTTATTGTCATTTGAACTGCATATTGGATTTATTACATTTACAATTGGAGATGTACCTTGCCATTACTAGGTAAATAATACATTCTGTTAATATAGTTCTGCTTTGCAAATTCTTTGGCATTTTTTGATTGTAATTATCATTTCTTTCTTCCCAACTTATAAACTCTGTTGTTATTACAGGGTAATACTATTCCAGCTTATAAATGGAATTCAGCGTTGTTTCTGCATTAGAAAATTCCAACAAACGTTATTTTGTTAGAGTGTAATTGACAGACCACAGAAGAAATCATATCATACTCCAGCATTTTTGTCATTAAAAGTATGCCTAACCAGTAACAATACTAAGAACATTGATCGTCTTAATGAACAGTGCAGTCTCACAAATAATGATAGCAAATCACAGCTGTACAAAACTTCATGATCATATGCACAAAAACACAAAATCATAGCACAAAAAAATGTTGTAACTGCATGCACAATAACCACTTTTATTCAACCTCTAAGCAGATCCAAACATTAACTCAAGATTACATGCAGAAAGGCTACTTTGTTTAGACTCTAAGCACTTAACAAATATTTAACTTTAGAACATAATTTTAACTTGCACTAATGAAAAAGGTGTTGTGTCTTGTGTAATGATGGGAGGTACTGCAAGCCATACCAGGAGAAATAGGGCAGTGGATTTGTAACATATACCAGCACAGCTAGCTGGAATTTTGTAAATAATTACATTTTGTTTGTATATCAAACTGATTTGTACAGATGCTTGTGCTGAAAATGTATTTGTGAGGTTTGCTTTTGGTGTGTCAACAGTGTACCCTGCTGGAAGGGAAAAGAGATGCACTTGGATTATAGTAACTGTTGAAATGTATACATTGTAACAGCATATACTGGAAGTGAAGAGGTTAATCTTAATCTACCTAACTTTGAAAAATATTCTTGAAATTAAATTACTTTGAGTTAAGCCATGAAGATGTTATCCCACAGTTTTGAAGGGAGCCAGAGATGCAATTTCTTTAAGAAGCATGATTTATTAGCTCCTGTATCAAGAAGGGAAGTGTTTTATGGTTTTATGACTTCCAGGAGATCTAAGCAAAGCTCTATCTGTGTGTATGGTAATACATAAATGCTAATATCCTTTCAGCTTCTAGTGTTGGTGGTAGCACGGGAAACAGAGTCAGATGACCTGATGTGATGTCATTGTGTGATCAACTCAGAAATCCTATTTAGATATCAGTAGGAAATTGCTGTCAGCATACTGCATTCTGTCTTGGATCTGACAAGGACCACACTCAAACACAAATTACTTTGCTTTGCTCTGTTCAGTAAGTAGGAACAGTAATTATTTTAGTCATTTAGGAACAGATAGTGAGACTAGCTAAATACTATTTTTTCTATAACTGTATGAAACCTTCCATTGGAGTTATTTTTAATATTCCCTGCGCTGAAACTCTGGTGTTTATTGTAAATAAATATTTTGTATTTTCTTGTTCTTTTTATTTATTATTTATTATTAAATATATTTAAAACTTTCTTTGTGGCTGGTCCTTTTTAGAACATATTTAGGTTTTGAGAGGATTTGTACATATTTATTTGGTGATAACTGTGGCCACTTCCGAAAGCCTTGCTGTTTGGTCAACATTACCATTTGTATTAATATTAATTTCACTCAGTATGATTGGGAACCCTTTTAACAGCCCTATAGTAATTGGCTGGTGGCAGAGAATCTACCTTATAATCTGGGAAAAGTTGGTAGAGAGGGTAAACTGTGCCAGTCTTTCCCAGGTGTGTGTGTGTGTGTGTGTGTGTGTGTGTGTGTGTGTGTGTGTGTGTGTGTGTGTGTGTGAAAATTAAAGCTCAGAAAGTGTGTGTCTGTGGTGTGCATGTGTGTGTGTGTGTGTGTGTGTGTGTGTGTGTGTGTGTGTGTGTGTGTGTGTGTGTGTGTGTTGAAAATTCAAAAAGTGTGTGTTGAAAATTCAAAAAATGTGTGTGTTGAAAATTCAAAAAGTGTGTGTGTGTGTGTGTGTGTGTGTGTGTGTGTGTGTGTGTGTGTGTGTGTGTGTGTGTCAGCTACTTGGGGCAGGGAGAAGAAGCACTAGTTTCACAGAGAGGATGCTGGAGGACTTGGCTTAAACACTCAGATGAGGACATAGTCCTACAGCTGTACCAGTGGGGATTCTTATTGGAGACCTGGATGGAGACAGAGAGATCCAGAACCCGGACTGAATGTGTTTCCTGTGTGCTGTGAAGGGAAATTGTGATTGATGCAGAGAGGTCTGAATCTGGAAATACTGAGTGTATCCATTTGTATTCCAAGTGAACGTCCCTCTCTCGTGTCAGTGGTGAGGATTCAGGCTCCTTAATTACTGGCCCAGAATGGGGACATCACATATTGGTGACAGTGGTGGGATCTCATATTGGTCAACAGTGGTGTAGGTATTGAACTTCTGTAGTCTGTAAGCAATTGTCACTAAAAGTGTATACTCTGAAGCAGCCACAAGGTGAACATTCAGAGTTTCATATCACAACAGTTTTATTCATTTATTTTTTTCTTAGTTTGGTTTAGGCAGGGAAAGCAGGCAAAGATGTCAGCAGAGGATTATGGCAAACTGATAAAGAACCAGTTGGCCAAGGTGTGTGAAGCCAAAGGACTGGTGTATGCCAACCTGACTAAAGAGGAAATTATTTCAGCCTTAGTCACAGCTCAGAGCAGCATCCAGGAGAATAACCAGTCTGGTGATGGGAATTTGCAGCTCTCAGAAACTGGACAGTTCAACTTTTCCTCAGAAGACTTAAAATTCCATTTGAGTTAAAGAGACTTGAAGTGGAGGCCAGAATATGGAATTAGAATCAGCAGAGAGAATGCGGCATTTGGAGGTTGATGAAAAGGAGAAACTGATGAATTAAAATCAGCAGAGAAACTGTGGCATTTGGAGGCTGAAGAAAATGAGAAGCAGCATCAACATGAGATGGAGATGCTGACTCTTCACCAGGGTCATGAGGTAATGGGGAAGGGAAAAAACAAATCCTAGAAACAACAGAGGTCAGTAATTGTCTTCCACAGTTTACAGAGTGTGATAATATTGATAGTTTTAGTAATATATTTGAAAGGGTATGTAAAAGGTATGTTGACCAAGGGCTCTGAGTACAGTTCCTGAACCCCTTACTCAATGGTAAAGCTGTAATGGCTGTTTCTAAATTGTCTGATATTGATTAAACTATTAAAAAGTAAGGACATATTTACTTGAATGTTTTAACTTAACACCTGAATCTTACAGAATAAAGTTTTGTGAGCATAGACACAAGGCAGATGAAAGTGTATGTGATTAAACTGATGAGTTAAGCACTTATTTTCATAGATGGATGAGTGGGTGTCCGGTTACCACTTTTAAAGGGCTGGCAGACCTTTTGATGAGGAAACAAGCCCTTAGCACTTTGCCTGAGGACATGAGACTCTGGTTGGCAGATTGAGAATGTAACTCTGCAGATCAGCTGAGGAAGAAAGGGGATCTCTACTTAGCAAGAAGAGATTACTGCACAGGAAAGGGATACCCAGTGCTGCACATGGATATAAGGAAACCCATGGTGGGTAGCCTAAACCACCCCAACAGAGTCCACCAGTAACAGTGGAAGCCACTACTTCAGGTACACAGCCAGGATTGAGGGTTAATTGTTTTAAATGTAACCAGTGGGACCATGTAGCATATAGATGTCCACAGAGGCAATGTAGGGAACAAAAGATGTGGGAGCCAGCAAGTTTGAATAACAGTATGCCAGTGGTATCTTGTCTGGAGACAACAGAGGTACCAAATTATCACAACAGGTTATATCCTATCTTAGTGGATGGAAAGCAGGCCACAGCTAAGAGAGACACAGCCTCTAACATAACCATTTTGAAGCCTGCAGTGGTTAAATAGGAACAGTACTTGCTTGGGCAGTCCACACCAGTCAGAGCTTTAGGAGAGACCCCATTCCAAATGCCTTTGGCCAGGGTTCACCTTGACTGAGAGGGTGGAAAAGGAAACAAGCAAGTAGGTGTGTTTGACGATATCCCTGCAGATATCCTGATAGGGAATAATTTTGATAATGCAGTACCTTGTGCCATGTAGTTTACACACACTCAGGCTTGGAGAGAGGCATGTGGGTATGGTAGCCTGGAGGAGACCCAGACAGACTAGGGCTAGTGGTGTGGCTATTTCAGGGAGGGAGCTACTCTGTAGCAGTGAGCCTGAAGGTGAGCCACATCTTCTCATAGGTACTGATGTTCCCTTGGACAGAGTGACTGCAAAAGTGAGGTGAGTGGTAGCACCCAGGCTGACAGTGAGGCACTGCTATCAGAGGATACCAGACTTCCTGTGGAAGGGGAGCTGGGAAGAATCACAAAAGTGGAGTTGAGACAAGCTTAGCTCTCAGACCGTACAGTAAGAGGCTTGAGGGAGGTAGCTAGGAAGGTACCTGATTCTCAGGGAAAAGAGGAATCTGTATACTGGAAGAAAGGGTTCTTTACAGAGAATGACTCCCTGAAGGAGGGCTAGAGAGTGAGGTAATACAGCAGATGGTAGTGCCTAGAGCCTACCGTCTGGCACTTCTAGCCATAACTCATGACATTCCTTTTGCAGGTCATATGGGCATAATGTTTACCAGGAGACGTATTATGCAGAACTTGTATTGGCCTGGCATTGCAAGGGATGTAACAGTACCTGTCAGCAGTGCCAAAAAGTAAGCAAGGTAGGAGGTAAGGTCAAAGCTTCTTTGATTCCTTTGCCTGTGATTGACTAGCCATTTCAGAAGGTAGCTATGGATATTGTGGGGCCTCTGAGTACCCCAAGTTCAACAGGGAAGTATATCCTAGTGGTAGTTGATTATGCTACTACATACCCTGAGGTGGTGGCCCTGGCCTCTAGTGAGACAGAGAAGGTGGCAATTGCTTTGTTAGGGATTTTCAGCAGAGTAGGTTTCCCAAGTAAAATACTGACTGACAAAGGTGCCAAATTTATGTCAGACATGCTGGCTTGTCTGTGGAAGCACTGTGGGGTGAAGCACCTAAAGACCATTTCCTACCCTCCACAGACTAATGATCTTGTAGAGAGGTTAAATTCCACACTAGACTATGCTATGGGCATTTGCAGACCAGTTTAAGACAGTGGGACAAATATTTGCCCCACCTGCTATTTGCTTACAGAGAGGTACCCCAGGACTCCACATTTTTTTCACCCTTTGAGTTGCTGTATGGACAGAGGGTGAGGGGACCTTTAAATCTGATTCATGATGAGTGAGAGGGTGAGTGTGAACCCCACAAGGAGTCTGTTGTGGCATATGTCCTAAACCTCAGGACAAGATTCTATTCTAATCAACCAGTTCAAGATGGAGAAGCTATTCAGCAAGCTGTAAAGCAACTGTGAATACTCATTGCTGGTTTTTCCCTGCAAATTCCAAAATCTGTCTGAGTTCAGCCATGGCAAGGTGTCTACAGAGAAACAATCATAGGCATCTACTGTTTTAATTCATGTGTATGTGCAACAGGAAGAAGTGTATGTTGCTGTTGCTGCTAATAGACCAAGGCCAAGAAGGAGAAGAGTTTTCAGACTCTGGTAAGCTTCTCACAAACTGCGTGAGGTGAAAATTGTAGAGCACTACATGGTAGATAGAGACACACTACAGGAACTCTGCAACATCTATTGTCCTCAACTTACACTCAGGGCATACCAAGGGGAACCCATGCCAGTGGAGACAAAGGTATGTGTAGCACTTAGAATTTTAGCTACAAGAACCTTTCAGAGACCATCAGGGGACATGCTGGAGGTGTTACAGACATCAGCATCCAGGAACCTCCATTGATTCCTGAATGCTGTGCTCCAACATACCAGTGACCACATATATTTCCCCTGTACTCCTGAGGACAGGGTCAGAAATATGCAGGAGTTCTACAGTGTAGCACACTACCCTGAAGTACTGGGTGCCATAGACTGTACACATATAGAAATGAAGGCACCACCTGGGGAACAGGGAAGGGTCTACATAAATAGAAAGGGCTTCCACTCCAATAACTGCCAAGTCATGTGTAATGCTAAGGGAATAATCTTGAATATGTGTGCTAGCAACTCAGGCAGTTACCATGACTCACATATCTAGCACACCTCACAACTGTATCAGATGTTCACTTGGGTTGATATCCCACAGGGTCATTTACTGGGGCATACATGTTATGTACTGGAACCATGGTTGATGACACCCATCAGAAATGCACACACACCTGCAAAAGAATGCCATAATGAGGCACAAGCTCATACTAGAAATATCATAGAGTGTGTGTTTGGGCTGCTGAAGTTGTGGTTCGGATACATTTGGGAAGCCTTGCAGTACAATCCACATACATATACTGAAAGTGTCACAATCTATGCTATGCTTCACAACATCATCCTGAGAAAGCAGCTTCAGCAAGATCAAGAAGGAAAGGATCACACATCCAGCCACCAAAGGAAAGGTAATCACAGCCACATGCAGGTGAGCAGTCAGAGGGGCAACAAGCAGCTGCTGTGGGTGTAGGCAGACATAGATGTGCTCAATATGCCCATTGCATTGGCTAAGAGACAACGCATTTCACACTCACTCACCACCTAAGGGCCTAATACTTTCCTCCTACGCACATACATATTGCAACATTGATGCCAGGCAGTGCTCACAAACTTTATCTATTGATGTAATGGCTGTCTCCTCCTAGCATCAGACAGATTCAGCCCTGATCTAAAACTGTAGCAACTGCTGGATTTACAAGGTAAGTGCGGAACCTGGAGTGTTAAAACAGAATTGTTCAATAATACGAATGAATGGTATATACTTGCATGTTGTTATTTGGTAAGGTAAGTAAGTAAAAGGTGGGTGATTTGTACAGCAACAACTTTAACATGTGACAGCAGAGACTTATATGAATGCATGTGTCCTCTCTCAAGTAATAGGCCTCGGGCATCAAAGATTCACCCATTCATACCTCTCAAAAGTACTGGATAGTTACCGAAGTTCCTCAGTTTGGCTTCATACGTTTGTACTGGAAAATCATTAAAGAGAGAAGTTAGAAAGTAATCAGACACATTTCAGTTTCAGACTTCTCAACCCTCAGAAGATTATTAAAAATACTGATGCAAAAAAACTGTTTTCTATCAACCATCTAACTTTCTAAGACCAAAATATGTCAAAAGTACAAATAGCAAAACAACATCACAAACACAGATATACTAAGCACCCAGTCAGTTATGCACCCTGAGCATTAGAAACAAATGTTATGTATCCCTGAATCCAAAAGATAGAAAACAAGGCTATGACAGTTATCAGCACTTGCACAGGATGTTGCGGGGGTCAGGAAGCCTAGGCTGACACAAAAGGTAAGTTAGTGCAAGTGGGAGTAAGAAAGAGAAGCAAGCAGACATTCAGATAAAGTAACAAATGGCCAGTGAGACAGAATTAGCTTTAAGCTTCATGGATGTAACTGTTGTGTGTGTGTCTGTATGGGCCCTCCAGGTGAAATTGGTGTGTGAGTGTCTGCATCAACACAGCCAAGCTCTATGCTAGCTCTATATCTTGGTATGTAGGACAGGTGTGAGCTATGCATGGTAGAAGTGGCAGTCCATCATTGTCGTACTCGACCACAAGAACTGGCTTTGCCAGGAGTTGCACTGGCATGTCCACACCTACAGTCAGATGCACTGCTGCTACCTGAATGTGACTGATGTCTGCTGGATGAGCTCACCTCATTAGGACACCCAGAACCATGACCCCATGGCCTACCACGTCTGGGTGTGAACACCTCAACCAACAATAAACTAGTGGAAGTAGTGCCACTATGGGAGTGTGATTAGGCACAGCCACATTGGGTAACATCAGATTATGTGGTTGACTTGTGCCCACATAGAAGCTGTATCCATCCCAGCAGACATTCCATTACAAACACCACCCATTCCAACGTGTCATTCATCCTATCCACTGAATCTGCAACATGGTGGAGGCAATCATGCATATTTCAGCCTGTGCAGCATCTACAACCCTAAGCATTTTTCTAAAGGAATGTGCCTGCAACTCCATGAAGGCCCTAAACATAAGTTGAGTGGCACGGGAAGGCAGACAGGATTAGGTGGAGGATGGGCAGTAGGCCTCACCCAAGCACTCCTAACAATTCTCCTGTGCATCACCTTGCTTCCACTTTGGCTACAGCCAGAATCAACAGGCACTGAAACCACAGTAACCACACTGCCCTGATCTAGTATCTCACCCACCACCTGCCCAATGTCTGAAGAATGGGTTGGTGTAAGCCTACTGGCTGTGACCAATAGAATTACAGGGGATAGCTGAATATCAACCTCAGTGTCAGATTCAACCTCTGTGCTGCCCAATTGTGCCTCTGTTTGGCCACCATCATCATCAGAGTCTGCTAATACTCTGACATCAGGTGGTAGGAGTCCCACACTTCCACTGTCAGGATCACCTGTGATAATAAGCAACAAATACAGGAAAATATTAATAATTACAATACTACAGTCCAATATATGCTAACAAATTAACAGTGGTGCACTATTATAGACAATACAGCAATAAACACAGCAGTCCTGATATCCACATCACAAACAAATATTTCTTTGAACTGATCATCAGTACTGACAAAAAAATGTTTGCCTTACCATGTGCAGATGATTGTAGACCCCCTATGCTGGATGGTCCTGGAAGAAGTTAAGCAAAAGGTAAGGACACCATCATCAAAATGAACAGTAACACAGGCAGTTAAAAACATTTTGCCCTTTATATGTACATTAACAATACATTTAACAAGAACGTGGATAACATGTCCACCCCAAGCCAATGTGTAATCAACCAGAATGTGCTGTTAGCTGTATCAATCTACAACTATTCCCCCAAACAAATTTAATGTTAAACAGAACTTAAGTACTACTATCAATATTTTGCTATACAAGAAGTATTTAACAATTGAGATAGGTGAGCCTACCTGGAAACTCCTCCTGGGACATACTTGTCCTCCCTGAAACAGCAGCACCAACATCAATGACATACTGTTGTGCACTTCCCATTGAGATGTCTGGATCCCGGACCATGGACAGGAACTTTTCATTTGGTCCGGCCATGAGAACCTCTGGTAGCGCCTTCTGCAGAGCCTCTCTGGCGATCCTTCAGGGCCCTATGTCCCCTGCTATGCTGTCTGGCCCTATGCACCATCAATTCTGCTTCAATTTGCAAATGCCCATTGCATTGGCTAAGAGACAACGCATTTCACACTCACTCACCACCTAAGGGCCTAATACTTTCCTCTAGCACATACATATTGCAACATTGATGCCAGGCAGTGCTCACAAACTTTATCTATTGATGTAATGGCTGTCTCCTCCTAGCATCAGACAGATTCAGCCCTGATCTAAAACTGTAGCAACTGCTGGATTTACAAGGTAAGTGCGGAACCTGGAGTGTTAAAACAGAATTGTGCAATAATACGAATGAATGGTATATACTTGCATGTTGTTACTTGGTAAGGTAAGTAAGTAAAAGGTGGGTGATTTGTACAGCAACAACTTTAACATGTGACAGCAGAGACTTATATGAATGCATGTGTCCTCTCTCAAGTAATAGGCCTCGGGCATCAAAGATTCACACATTCATACCTCTCAAAAGTACTGATAGTTACCTAAGTTCCTCAGTTTGGCTTCATACGTTTGTACTGGAAAATCATTAAAGAGAGAAGTTAGAAAGTAATCAGACACATTTCAGTTTCAGACTTCTCAACCCTCAGAAGATTATTAAAAATACTGATGCAAAAAAACTGTTTTCTATCAACCATCTAACTTTCTAAGACCAAAATATGTCAAAAGTACAAATAGCAAAACAACATCACAAACACAGATATACTAAGCACCCAGTCAGCTATGCACCCTGAGCATTAGAAACAAATGTTATGTATCCCTGAATCCAAAAGATAGAAAACAAGGATATGACAGTTATCAGCACTTGCACAGGATGTTGCGGGGGGGGGGGGGGTCAGGAAGCCTAGGCTGACACAAAAGGTAAGTTAGTGCAAGTGGGAGTAAGAAAGAGAAGCAAGCAGACATTCAGATAAAGTAACAAATGGCCAGTTAGACAGAATTAGCTTTAAGCTTCATGGATGAGCCATGTAACTGTTGTGTGTGTGTGTCTGTATGGGCCCTCCAGGTGAAATTGGTGTGTGAGTGTCTGCATCAACACAGCCAAGCTCTATGCTAGCTCTATATCTTGGTATGTAGGACAGGTGTGAGCTATGCATGGTAGAAGTGGCAGTTCATCATTGTCGTACTCGACCACAAGAACTGGCTTTGCCAGGAGTTGCACTGGCATGTCCACACCTACAGTCAGATGCACTGCTGCTACCTGAATGTGACTGATGTCTGCTGGATGAGCTCACCTCATTAGGACACCCAGAACCATGACCCCATGGCCTACCACGTCTGGGT
>NC_056729.1:169375197-169583231 GCF_019279795.1 Protopterus annectens
CAACTTTAGGAGTCAAGTGTAAGACTGTAGTCAGACGTTGCAGGCTCAAATACTATCAGTAACAACTATACAATATTGCATTTTTTTAATAATATTACATAAATTAAACTCTATACAAGTAGCATAAATGCCTTTCTGTTAAGTATAATCTGTATAATTGGACCAAGTATTTATTTTATTTTATGTTGCATTTGCTTATCAGGAAAGTCTGACTGGACAGAAGTCCTTTTTCAGCAGAGGCCCAGGGAGAAAGCTCCACATTGAACATCCAAAATACAGAATATCAGTAGTATCCGTAAGCCAAGGAAATGAAATTTAAAAACACTAGCTTGGACAGTTTGTACAAGCAGCTATACATACGTCAACTAGAGTCTAAAATTTATATAATCACCAGAGAGCGATTAATGCAAGTATACATTTCTGTGTAAATACATAGAAACCAGTGACATTACACCATTTCTAAATGTTGTTTACAAAGAAATTGAAATGTCTAGTCGTAATATGTAGTCAGCTCTACAATAGTATAATACTGTAGTTGTTAGTATGCTAAGAGACATAGATTCGGCAGAGGGAGATGGTTTGTTCAATAAGTGAATCAAGGTAGTAGCAAAGTCAGTGAGAGGTTAGTCTGGAACAGAGCAAGCACACAGCCATTTATTAAGTGGGTTTTTAGCACTGTTTTAAATTGGGTTAGTGATATAATAGTTGTAATGTTTTAAGATAGTGAATTCCAGATTCTACCTATATAATTTGAAAAGAGAGAATCTCCTGCCTGATTTTTGATTGTGTTGGTCTGTTACTGGAGTGTAGGACTCTGTTAGTAGTATATGGTTGAAGTAATAATTGTAGGGCAGGTGTTTTCTCAGGTTCATGAAGGATTCTATGGGAAATGGCAAACTGTTTGTACTGAAGGAGATGGGGGATTACGGGAGCTGCATACAGCAGTATGGAGATTAATTGAGATTGAGCAATGGTAGCTTTAGTATTTTTAATGAAGTAGTGTTTGTTTCTATACAAGGTTCTGAGTTTGTTGTGCACTTTCTTTACTGTTTGGGAAATGTGAATGTCAAAGTTTAAGTTGCAATCAGTTTCAACTCCTAAACGTTTGGTGTGTGGTGATGAATAGATAATGGTATTATTTAGTGACACAATGTTGAAAGTATTAGAGGGTGAGTCAGGTTTGTTGGGTTGGAAAATCATAAGTTTGTTTTTTGGGGGTTTAAAATTAGTTGAGAATTTGTAAGCCAGGTCTCAACTGCTAAAAAAGATTGCTGTGTTAAGTTTTGAAGTTCTTGAATTGTGGAAACAGCACATATGACTGTTGAATTGTCCACATATTGGATGAGAGAGGCTTGTGGGTTTGAGTTGTCAAGGATATTTGTGAATATTTGCCTAAGATTGAGCCCTGAAGGACACCTACTGTCACTGGTAGAACGGGTGATAGCGTCTGTTGCCAAGAAACTGCTTGCTGGCATCCAGTAAGGTAATCCTGGAACCAGGTAAGGGTAGATTGGCAAAAGTTTAGTTCAGAGAGAATACTTAGAAGTTTGCTATGAGAAACCACATTGAAAGCTTTTGCTAGGTCAAGGAAGATAGAATATACATATTTACTGTTGTTCCTGTAATAGTAGACAGTATTGCTGAATAACATGTGCTATAAAATGATCGAAAGCCAAGCTGAGTATTGGATAGAAGTTTGTTAGTATGCAGGTACTCAGTAATTTGTATGTGAACAATACTCTCTAGTATTTTAGACAGTGGAGATGATGATATGATCGGGTGGTAGTTAGACAGATCTGTAAAAGGGCAACCTTTATGTAAAGGTAAACTGTGAGAGGTTTTCCAGATGGGAGGGAGTTGTTCTGCTATGGATCTGTTTATCAGAATAGATGTGAGGGTTTGATTGTTGGACAGCACTAAGATAGTTTGGTAAAGTATTTGTTTAATTGAGTAGCAATATTTTCAGAGTTATTAGTAGTGGTAGGTGAGGGTATACTGACTTTACCTGGTTGAACTATATTGTTTATAGCGTTCCTGAATTTTTGGGGGTTATTGTGGTGCTTTGATTGGATTTCTGAGTAGTAGTTTATTTTGTCTTGCTTAATTTGCTGCTTTGCTTTATTTCTAAGTTCCTGGTAGGTTTGTAGAGCTGGAACGGACTTTGTTTTTTTCCAGGTTGACCAGGCCTTGTCTCTGTTTTTTAGTAGTGATTAGATTTCTTTAGGTAACCATGGGACATAATGGGGTTTAGCTTGTATGTTTCTGCTAATGGCCTGAGAGTTTAGTATAGATAGGAAGGTAGAGTTGAAATAGTCTACTGCTTCCTGTAGGGGTGGAAGTTTCAGTGGTATCCAATTGCAATGTTTGAGTGTATCTATAAGGTAGTCAGGGTTAAGGGTTTTTTTGTTTCTTATTTGTTTAAATGCAGTTTGTTTAGGTGGATTAGCTCGTTTCCTAAGTGAATAGGTTGGGAATTCTTCACTGAGACTTTCTGGTAGACAGTCAGAGTAGGAGTAGAGGGTTTGCCTGTTTGTTAATATCCAGCCTAGAGAGGAGTGTTTGTTGGTTGGCTTATTAATCGTAGTTGGAGACTGAATGAGTTGTGTGAAACCATGCAGACTGATGCAATTTTTGGTTTTTGAGGAGTTGCAGTCTAACCAATCTACGTTGAAGTCACCCATAATAATTGTTTCCTGGGGTAATATTTTACTGCAGCAGTGTAGTATATTTTCTAGCTGTTTGGATGTTATCTCCCAGTGGTACATAGATAACTATTATGTATATATATTCCTCTAGGTTAATGTTTAATTCAGCAAATACTGTATTAGCATTATTAAAGTTTAGAGTTTTTTTATCTAAAGTTTCAACAGAGAGGTTTTTTTTTTAAAGAGTAGGGCTATTCCTCCTCCTTTTTTAGTAATTATGTCTTTACATATGATATTATATTCTGGTGGTAGAATTTTGTTACTGGTGGTGTTAGGCCTTAGCGAGGTTTCAGTGAGAAGTACAATATCAGGAGAGTATTGGGAGAAGCGAGCATGTAGGTCATGGATTTTGTTGTTGGCACTTCTTATATTAATATTTATTAGTAGTATGTCAAACTTGTCCCCAGGTGGAATGATTGTAGATTAAACAGATTGAGTCTGAATGTCATTTTGTGAGAAGAAATTGTATGATTCATAGGTTGGACCAGGGCTTGGGTGTATGTCCCCAAAGAGAGTTAGCTTAAATGCTATGTTTACTAATGTGTTTATCATATTTTGGAGAGATGCTAGATATAGCATAATGTGGGTGAAGAGTAAGCCGTGTCTGGTGCAAAGTTGTGATATTGAAGATGGAGCTACATATGTAGACGTTTACTGGTTAGATTTTAGGGAATAGCTATTAGAGGTGGAGTGGGAAGGTTCATTTAGGTTGGAATGGCAGGAGGTATTATATGTTGCAAATGTTAAAAGTACTAGAGTTGTTTGTATGTACATTTGGTTCATGAACTTTATAGGGGGTTGGATGCTTTTAGCTTTTCTGTTTGTTGAAGGAGTTTTATTGTTAGGCATTTTGATTAATTGACCTAGGTAAGAATGTTATGTGGGTAGCAGTGATAGAAGAGGGAGGGAGTAGAGGATTCAAGCTGAGTTAGAGTATAATTGGCAGAGTGTCTTGAATAGTTGTATAGTCAAGGGGGAGTGGCTGGGGGAGTGGCTAGTGAAGTATACAGTAAGTGTAAAGAAAGTGAAGATGGTTGGGAATGGGGTAGAGTAGGGGAGCAGAGTGAGCCTGAGCATAGCAAGGGCAAATGGAGCGGGCAGAGCCATGGGGCTGAATGGAGCAAGTCTGCAAAAAGAGTTAGCTCTTGAGTTGGAACTTCATGTCAGCAAGGGAACTAGTTTCTGTATAAACAGTAAAAAGGATGCTGTTTGGAAGAATGTTTTATATATTTTTTTATTATGTTCTTGCTGAGAGCTGGCAGTAGAATAAGTCAGTAAGGACCACAACAAGCTAAGGCTAAGAATGTTAAATTTTCCAGGGAAACCCAATTGCACTAGTGAAAGTATTTAGGGAGTGGGCTATGGGAGGGGGGCATTTGCAAGTAGATTGGAGTGAAATACAATACAATAAAGGGTCCCAGAAGTGTGCTGGCCACTTGTGTAGACAAACAGAAAAGTTTAAAAACCAAAAACTGAAGGACATACACATTGCAAGGATTACAAGGATTACATTGAGCAATCTGTAATTATAGTTTGTGGTTGTTAGGACATATACTTAAATATAATCTTCTTCTTCTTTCGGCTTATCCCAGTTAGGGGTCACCACAGCGGATCACCTTGTCTGCTCATGATTGGCAGTGGAGTTTTACAGTGTCAAGTTACCAGCCCGGCGCCCAACCTTCCACAGAAGACACACACACGCACACACTCACACCTAGGGCCAATTTAGAGTGTCCAATCCACCTACAGCATGTCTTTGGGATGTGGGAGGAAACTGGAGCACCCGGAGGAAACCCACATGACCACAGGGAGGACATGCAGACTCCGCACAGAAGGCACCCCAATATTTCAGATAAAATAGTTGTATAATTGTGGTAATGTATTGTATGCCACATATGATGGCACTAATTTTATCTATTTTTTTCTCTGACTCCAACCCTTATCTCTTTTTTATTTTCTATTATGTGTCATCAAAATGTAATTAGTTAAAAACAGAGGTAGCAAACACAGTCATGGAACTACAAACTTCCAATTTATTGAAAAAATAAAAAACACAGTAAGAGCTTTCACGTCCTATAATGACGCTTCATCAGACTTAATACAACAAAACAGTTCACACACACACACACACACACACACACACATATATATATATATATATATATATATATATATATATATATGCAGAAGGGGACCCCTCTCATCATCTAATTAATCGATAAAATATGTAAATAACTAATGCATCAGGCAAAAACCTCATTCCCTATAAATCAGCAACTGAAAACCCCAGAATATGTATAATGACAACATTGAAATCCAAAAGTGTGAAAACATAAAAACATGAAGAAATATATACGTAATTAAATATATATATCTGTATATAAATATGAATATAGAGCATAGAAGCATCCTGAAGCAGAAAATAAAAACTAAAGTAATTAAAAATGCTACAAAAATTAAAAGAAATACCACTGAAGCAGGCTCAAATGCTGTGTCGAAGAAAGACAAAAATGAATAAATCCAATAAAAAACAGACACGGTCACAACCGCGGTATCCAGTACTAAAAGATTTTACTTCAAGTGCACAGAACAAAAGCGCTTTCACTATAATAGCTTCATCAGGTGTTTAAAATGCACAGTAAAACACATTTCATGTAAAGATAACAATTGCATGATACATTCCAATCACAATTTAAAAGCATATTGCATACAAAATACCAGCATATAATTTAATAGCACATAAAAACTTAAATAAAACATAAATACATTAGTGAAAGTTGCACTATCTCCTCAAGGGTCTATTTTTAAATTTGGGTCTCAGGGGTACAGATTCATTAAGACCATGCCCCGAGTCCCACCTCAACCTAACAATCCATGTAGACTCTACGTCTTCAGTCTTATTAGCTATATCACCTAACCTGGAACTCTCTGATATTCTACCAATGACCAAGAACTTGAACATATGGGTGTTGTCTGTATTCATGACATGTTTAGCCAGTGCATTAACCTTGTTGTGTTTATTTATATTGTAAACATGTTCTCTTATACGTTTTTTAAATGTTCTATTGGTCTTCCCTATATAGAATCCCATACATTTAACACAATAAGCAAGATAAACCACATGTTTAGTCAAACATGTGGCATGTACTTTAAAAGTGTGCATTTTCCTTAGGTCAGGATGATAAAATACAGCACTGGTGTCAATATAAGAACAAAAATTGCACCAGCCACATGGCCTAGTGCCATATTCACAATCTTCAGCAGAGGTTCCCTTGGGATAACATAAATCTTCAGCAGAGGTTCCCTTGGGATAACATAGTCTCCTTTTTAAGGACTTGCTATTCCTAAACTGAAACCTAGGTTCATCATCTATACGTTTGGCTACATCAGGATCAGTAGATAAAACTTTCCAGTGCTTCCTAATGATGTCTATATACTGAGAGACATCAGTAGTATAGCTCAAAGGAACCCTAAGTTTCATACCACCAACCTATTTTTCACCCTACCTACTTTCCTTCTCCCATCCGAAAAGTAGAGTTTGGCCTTACTATGCCTCATTCCCACTACGTCATTAACATTCATAAGGATATGTTGCTCATTATACCCTCTATCTCTGAGATTATCCACAGCAACGTTTACCCATGTCTGAAAGTCCTGCTCCTTCACATTTAACCTAGACACGCTATATATTTGATTACGTATAACATTCCTAAAAATGTAAGGAGGATGTAAACTATCCCTGTGTGGCAAATGATTCACATGGAATTCTTTCCTATAGAGCTTAGTAAAAAGTTCTCCCTCATTGTCCCTTACAACCAACACATCCAAGAACTCAATCTCATAAAGTGCAGATTTGAAGGTGAACTTTAAAAATTTCGTACTCATGTTAACAAACTCATGAAATTCCAGAAATGTGTTGAGTTCACCCTTCCACAAAATAAAAATGTCATCTACAAACCTTCTGAAAAATAAAATATGACTGCTATATGGTCCGTTCAATACATATTCAGTCTCCCAAATAGCCATAACTGGGTTGGCATAGCTATTGGCACAGGACGTGCCCATAGCTACGCCATTGCATTGCTTGTATGCCTGCCCCTCAAACACGAAAACATCATGTCCAAGCACAATTTCAGCTAATTTGGCCAATAGGCTAACAGTTTCCTCCCCATAGTTGGCATAACGTTCTAAGAACAGAACTGGCAATACCCTCTACATTGGGTATCACAGTAAATAGGGAGACTACATCCATGGTAACAAGTAAATAGTCCTTGCAAGTACTCATGGAAGCAAAACAATACACATCATTCAATAAAATGCTCACTGTCCTTCAAGACATGCTTGAGATTATCCAAAGCAGGTGTCAGATGTTTTTCTATATAAATCAACATTGATTCCATACACCAATTCCTACCCGAGACAATCGGTCTCATTGGTGGGTCTACATTGCTCTTATGCAATTTCGGTAAGCCTTGTGTGAGCAGAACTATTGCTCACAAACAAATACTCAAATAACTTATCTATCAGATTTAACTCTAACAGACATTTAACCAAAATATGTACATCAAAAATAAGATTGTTGACTGGCACAAATGATATTTTCTTATAGAACTGCCCATTATCCAACATGTCTCTCATTTTTGTAACATACCATTCTTTATCCAATACCACAATTGGCCCACCCTTATCTGCAGGTCTAATAATGATATATCTGTTGTGCTCAAGACATTTCAATGCATCATTCTCATTTTTGGTTAAGTTATACCATTTTCTATTCCTATGAGATACAGCATTACCAAACTCCAAGTCATAAATGTCCTGTACACATAGCTTCTCAAAAGCTGTCACTAGTGAATTAGGCTTAGGGATGAACCCACTAGATTTAGAAAAAACATTATTAGCATTGTTAATATTATTAGATAGAGCTGCATCATTACTGGTACTACTGTACAACAATTTTAGTGTTAAATTCCTAACAGACATTTTCACATCAAAAATGACTTCTGTGTAGTTAGACTTACTAGCAGGTATGAAGGCCAAGCCTTTCTGTAGCACACTTTGTTCATATTCAGATAATGTGTGGCTAGACAAATTCCACACTAGTCCTTTTTCCCGTTCAAAAACACTTTCTTGATGGTGTTCTGACTGTTTATATTCCCTTCTAGTTTCCTTTTATTGCGACTCCAACTTCTCCCTCTCTGTCATTCTTTTATAAACTTGAAGCTCTGGTCTTTCACGGGCAATGGAAAATGGGGTCATATTGCCCAAAAGAGCTCACAAGGTCAGAGCCCGTACCAGCTAGCTCAGTTGCTGTATTAACACTTTTAACCGTTGTGAAATCCCTATGAACTTGAGCCGTGGTGACAATAACTTTTTTGCTTGCTCCCAAATCCCTGCACGGAGCTGCAATGTTATCTAATGGTTGAGGTACTTCATTTCCACTTGTTGATTTCACATCACTCACGCAAAATATCTCCAATGTGGTTTACAGCGCCATCTGCTGTCAAGGACACTTCCCTACCATCCAACAAACTTGCATTATTGACATTTGATGACTCTGAACCAACAATGCTGCCATCTACAGTCAAGTCCGTAGAACCGGCTTCAACTCTAGGCTCAGCTACATCTTCTGTAGGCCAGGTAAAGACATTCTCTGCATGGCATATTTTGCTAATTTTGCCTTTCTGTAACTTGGCCTCATACACAGAAAGGGAATTCAGCATGTCAGTCAGATGTTGGTCTAAAACAGCATCTGGATATATTTTCAGCAATTGCAAATATTTGACATTCACAGAGTCAGTTAATGTCTTAATCTCCTTTTCAGTGATGTCAAAATGCATTGTTCAGTAGATGGCAGCATGTAACACCTAATAAAAAAAACTTATATAAACAATCGATTGAACATATACCATAAAATAAATAAATTCAAATTCATAAATAAGGCTGATGTATGTATGTGTGTAAAAAATGCAATATTAAATGGACTAAGGCCAAGATACAGCTAAAAACGGCATACAGGGCCATATCATCAGGAAATAGTAACCAAATGGGTGACAATAAAGCAAAAAAACAAATTACTATTGTGCCAGAGATGTGGGATTACTGGTGGTATAATTCTGATTTTGTCCATGATTGTGCATACTTTTACTGTTGTCCATGATCCTGTAACTGTGTCCCAGTTGTTGGAGACCTCTACTGACATTACGCTCATATTCAGGCAAATCAGTTTGCACAGCTTCACAATATGAACCCAACAGCAGTTGTAATTAACATCCATAATAGATGTCCTCTCCATTGTTTGTCAGGAGGCTTCTCTCACAAAGATATCTTCTCCATTGTTATGTTATCTTGTCTGACAGTCGCATAATATACATTTTCACTGTGAAGTCCATAGTGTACCATAATGATATGTGATTAGTGTTCCTGCTACAACTGTCTTCCATTTACATGCCCTCATCTGCTGAACATTATAATGTTTCACCTGCCCTCTTTCCCTGTATTCATTCCTCCAATTCTTCTGTGTGCCCCTGTTCAATACACACACTTCCCCAGACTGTTTATTTTAAATGGCAGTCCATGTACCCTTACAGATCATTTATGCAATTTTTGTACAGAAGGCCTGGGATGGGATTTCATAATACTCTGCACTGTATACACTGTCCTGTACTGTGTTTGGACCATACATAGTACTATATAATATACAATGGTAATCACTGTGACACTCCATGCAATCCCACTAACCTATTTTGGTCTACTGTAAACAGGTTTGCTATTCGTGTTGTTTTACATGATTTCTTCCATGAAACCATGGTTGTTTACATTTGAATGTGGTGCATGGCATGAATAGGTAATTAACACTGCTGCTCACCACGCAAACATATAAACTCCATATAGGCTCTGTTCAAGGCCTATACAGAGTTTATTGAATCTCACTGTGTGTGTTTCAATATAAATGTGTGTTTCAATATAAATATCTCGCCTCCACTACCTCCACTGGTGACATCAATCCAGACTCCACCAACTCATTTAACCTTTCCAATCTGCTAGAAGTGGTAAGATCCTTCTGTATCCCTAGTGACAAATGGTCTGTCCATCTTCCTGAAGAGATGGCCTTGTGGCAGCTGTTGAGTGAGGTTGTCAACCCTCATTAGCTCATTAAACCCTAGAATATTCCCATGCATTTCTCCCTTCTCATCTTAGTGATGTCTCTGGGTAACTCGTATTACCTCTTCATATTTGCATTAATAATTCCAAAATTATGCTACATATATGCTATTGAAAGAATTTATTTTAAAGCTTATATGATGAACAGCATACCTCTCAACCTCTTAGTGCAAGAAATCTGGACAAAGCCTAAAATAATGAGAGGACAAAGGCCCTAAAATAGAGACAGATTTTAAATACCGCTTGTATAAACTTAGAAAGTTGCTAGAATAACAGATTTGTGTTACTATTCATTTTCTGGATGATATTATGTCTAAAACTCAATTGTATGTCATTATTTAGTGACTTCAATCCTTAGTGATTAGCCGGAAAACCACAAATTTTATGAAGAACAGATTAAAAATGTGAGGCAAAAATCTGGACATTCTACAAAAATCTGTACAGTTGAGAGGTGTGGACAGCACAACTACAGTCATAGTGAATTTCTACTAGTGTAACTAAAAAGATTCTAATAAACACAACTACAGTCACAGTGAATGTCTGCTAGTGTAACTAAAAAGATATTAATATTTGATCAGATATTATTTATTTACAATGTCATAGTTTTCATATTTCTCTATATCATAGGCTAGATTCAGACTTGCTGAATCTAGACTGTTTGGCATTTTCTGAGCACTAAAGCCAGCCTTCTCACATTAAGAGGGCCCTCCTGCACACTTATGGCAGAAGAGTGCAGTCAAGGACCCATCTGAGTTGGGGATTGTTGGAACAAAGCTTAGTCGTGGGCTTTCCTATTGATTGGATTGTTTGAAAACTGTTTTACTTAGCTGATATTAAAACACAGCATTTGTGCAAAGCTGAGCACTGCACAGCAGGTGTTAGCACTGCCTTGTATAGACGCAAACATTTAAAAAGTCACATTTTCCTTAGATAACTGCTAGAGAACCCTCCTAAGTTTCCCTGCTTTTCGGTGTGCAATGCAGTTGCGTACTGCTGCCCAGAGAGCAAGCCAGCTGTGCTTTTTGAGGCATTGATGCAGATTTGTACCCATAAACCTCCCATAAATTAGCTGATTTTGCTAGTTCTACAACAGAACATAGTCCATCTAGCCCACCCTCCACCACCTATTACAGAATACATCTGGCATAATGGAAAGTCAGTTTCCCACTATTTCTCCAGCCAGCATGATTGATATGGGCATCCTGAGGCAATGTAACAATTGCCTCATGTATACAGGCAACCTACTACTCCTAAAATATGCAAATACAATATGTGAGAGAAGTATCTGTACTATGAATCTGGAATCAATGTTATCTCTCTCTCTCTCTCTCTCTCTCTCATATAACAACATAGCAAATACCAAGCAAGTTGTCAGCACCCACACTCCATCTCCCACCCATACCAAGCACACAACACATAAACCCACATACGCAGAGGTACTCACTAGAAATATACTAAAGAGCAAAGACCTCCTAACCATAAACCGTCTGCACACAATACAGTCCTAACAGCACCCAATACACATAATAACACATGCATCAGTATCTCACCCAAGGTCCCTAAGGCAAAAGATATCTAAACAAAATGTCTTGGTCATAGGTGACTCCATAGTGAGACACACAGATGTCTCCCTAACTAGGCTGGACAAGGAGAAGGTCATGGTCAGCTGCCTGTCTGGTGCCAAGATCCACCAAATCACGTATGCACTCAAGTCACTCAACAACAGGTATTTTTATGACGCTGTCATAGTCCATGTTGAAGTGAATGAATTGAGACGTACCTCACTGGATTATATGAAGAGAGACATGATGAAAAGTTCAGATTATGCAGGTATGTCCCTAGCTATAAGCAGCATTCTTCCCTCACCCAGGATGATGCCACAGTAGAAACAAAAAATGATTGACTTCAACAATTGGCTTAGCTTCTGGTGTCAATCCAGTGGGATCCAGTATCTGACAGCCTGGAATGATAGGACCAAGCTGCTTGCCAGAGATGGTCTTCACCTGTTGCCTATAGGCTTCAGATTGCTGGCAAAGGTACTTTCCTCCTCCATACTGCCTTTTATTTAGGTAATGTCATAAGAATAAAACTCCTGATGTAAAAATATCCTCCAGAAACACACTCAGGTTATGCTGCTTAATACTAGGAGTCTAAATCAGAAACTGGACTCACTTGAAGCACTTCTCACCCTGGAAGATGCTGATGTCTGTGCAATCACAGAATCATGGTTCAAGGCCTCAAAGTTCCCAGGCCATGCAAGGCTACAATGCCTTCCACACTTTCCGAACACACAAAGAACATGAAAAAAACAAGGAAGGAGGTAGTACCCATCTTCATTAAAGATGTATACACCTCTAGACTGGCTGAACAGTACTACTCCATAGTCACTCCAAATCCAACTAACTGTAGGAAAGATTCTCCCTCCATGTCATTGTTAGCTATAGGTCCCACCCCATGAAACACAAAACACACAAAGCCTATTTGGACCTACTTGGGTCACTCTCAGTGCAGCTAAATACTCCACTCATGGGTGATTTTAACTATCCTTCCATCAATCTGGTAACATACATGAGCACAAACATGCTGTCCCAAAGGTTTATGGACTTTGTTAACACAAATGCTCTCAAGCAGATAGTCAGCACCTCCACAAGGGGTTTTAACATACTTGACATAGTCTCACCAATATGGGGGATTGCTGCACCACCCCACTTATGGGGCCATCCCTGGTAAAGTCTAATCATAAATCAGTCTCGTTCGAAGTAATGATCATACCTGTCCCACCCTCAGGAGGAAAAAGGTTAAAAAATCTCTCCAAAGCAAACTAGCCTACTGATTGATGGCATCAATAGTTTCAGACACGCTGCCAACACTGACAGCAATGACCCCTATACTAAGGTGTACACAAATGTAATGTATAGACTCAACCGTACTGGAATGGATTAAATCAAGATCTTCAAGTAAAAATAAACCACCCTGGTGGACATCCAACACCAATAACTTATACAATAACTTAAAGAAACTGCTGTCAAAGAACAAGAGGAAATAGTCCCAGCAAATAAAAAACTCCCTCTAAAGCATAAACAAGCAAATTAATCATCTTGTAAAGGCCTCTAAATCTAATTATGAAAAGAAATTAGCATCCCTAGCTGAGGTAAATCACAAAGCATTCTTTAGCTACATCTGAAATCTAAAAGGGAAGGCTCAGCTTTGTGCAGAGCTAGCTGTGGATGGTACCACTTATACTGAACCTGAGGACATCGCCAACCTGCTAGCGGACAGGTTTGGTGAAAACTTCACTCCTCGTCCCCAACAATCATATGCCATAACATACCTGTCACCAGCCCTCTGCCTAGCATCTCTAGAAAGCAGGTCATAGCCAAAAACACAGCCTCTGTGGGACTGGACAACATCTCAAGCTACCCATTAAATGGTCTAAAACAGGAGTTAGCAGAAGCACTGAGCATGGTTTTCAAACTCAGTCTAAACAGTGGCTTTGTCCCAGCTGCATGGAAAAGAGCAACTGTAATCCCCTTGCACAAAGGGGGTCCCTCAACTGATCCCGGGAGCTATAGACCCAAAAGACTAACCAGCCTTATTTGCAACGCCATGGAGAGACTCATCATGGATCTTATCAACAAGGATATAGATGACCTTCAAAATCTTGACCCAACCTAGTGTGGCTTCGTTAAGGGCAGATCTTGCCTGCTAAACCTACTGGACTTCTGCAAGAATGTCACCAAGGCCTTGGATGAAGGCAAAACAGTTCACACTGCCTATCTCAACCTAGCTAAGGTCTTTTACACAATCTCTCTCTCAGGCATCAATGAGAAACTTACCCAGCTGGGGATTAAACCTTACGCCACTAGGTGGTTTGCCAACTGGCTCACAAACAGAACACATACAGTCAAAATCGGGGATACCAACTCTACTAGCAGACCTGTAAACAGTGGTGTGCCACAGGGATCTGTGTTGGGCTCCCTACTGTTTGGTATCTATTTTTCAGAAGTCAGGTGAAAATAGATGGCCAATGGCTTACCAAGTTTGTTGATGACTGCAAACTGGGTGCAATCATTGAATCTCCCAAAGATGTCAACATACTACAAAATGGGTTTACACAGACAAATGACTGGTGACAAAGTCACGTACTTAAACTAAACTAAAAAAAAATGCATTATCATCCCCTTTGGCAAAGAAGAAACTCCTGCTAATTACAGCATTAATAATATCCCCCTAAGTTCAAACCCAGTGGTGAGAGATTTAGGAACCCAGGTTGATAGCAGCCTTAATTGTGATCATCAGGTGTCTACAGTAGTAAGTTGCACACCTCATAAGCAAGGCTACAGCATCCAAAGCTAAGGAGTTTATAACTCCCTTGTACTCAGCTCTCATCAGACCAATAATAGAGTATAATGTTCCCTTCTGTATGTACCTCACCAGACAACTGCAGCAATTGGAGAGACCTCAAAGGTTTCTCATCAAGAAATTTCAGGGCCTACAACACATGACCTACACAGACAGACTGAAGGCCCTATCACTTTACTCAGTATCGTATAGACTGCTTGGCAGTGACTTGTGCGTGGCCTACAGAGTAGTCTCAGACCCTGCCTTGATGAAGCTGCTGCACCTCCACAAATCTAATGGGACAAGATTTCTCACAACAGGGATCTTAACCTAGTCTGAGATATTAACAAGACATGCTGGACAGACAGATATGTCTCCCAGAGCTTGCCACTCCTCTGGAACAAACTCCCAATTCATGTAAAACAGAGCTCCTCAATGACCCTATTTAAGCATAACCTGGACAGTTGGATAGAAAACCATAAATCTGCACCACAGGTTTAACATATATCCCTCTTAGACAGGGGCAGCCGGCGCTGATCTTAGATTTGTGCGCAAACATAGACTATATATCTTGGTCCATAAAGGAATAAGGATAGACCATGGTTATGGTTGTAGAGGCCTAAGGGTCAATAGCCTAGTAACCTTTTATGATCCTATGATCCTATATAGATCCTCAACCAATACACATAGGCAGAAATGCTTATACTCATGAAATCTCACAGCTGGATTAACACTTTGCTGCTGAAAATATACATGTAGCTTGGTAAGTTACTGGGATATTGTAAGTTGTTTAGAAAACATTGCAGAAATTAATATTTACTACTTTATTGTGACTTATAAAATCCAGTTTAACACATTGAATTTAATGACTGTGACCACTGTGCACATTATTGTGACTTACAAAACCCCGTTTAAGACCTTGAATTTAATGATTGTGACCGCTGTGCATGTTACTTTGTTTGAGTCTTAGCTTACAATTTATAATCCTTTACTAAGACATATCACTCCAGAGACATAGACATTTGTTTGAACTGTAACAATATAATTTGCTTTTGTCAAAAGGCTCAGGATGCATCCACTGGAAATTAGAGTACAAACTTTCAGAGCTCAGTTGAAGGAAATAAGTTAGAAGGGCAAGAATCTGGAGGTAAGCATTATATATGTAACCTAATATTATTTTAGTCATCCAAATGTGTTATACTTGCAGACACAGATCCCTCTGATAACAGAATAAGTCAGGGCTAGTTTTCTGACATTTAATATACCAAAGAGTTCCTAGTTCTGACTATGCATTAAAAGTAAATGGCAAGGGTTCTTAATCACTGCACACCAAAGATGTGGCTTAAATTCTTCTACATTTGCAAGATGACACTAAACTTGTTTAACTGAGCAACTATCTAGCCAACCACAGTAGTAATTCTGATACAATAACAAGAAGTAAACTACAGGTAGCCCTTAAATATCACTCATGTACGTCAATAAAAGAATGTTGGTATACTAAAGCATTTGTGATGAGTTGTCTGTTAAGACCAAGAACAGCATACAAGAAATTATTTTTTCAGCTTTTCCTGTTATCTTCTGCTTTTCTGAGTATTTTCTTCTTTCAATATCAAGGTTATAACTTGCCTTTTATTTATGAAATGTTTGTTTTCCACCTCCCTGTTCTAATAGTGGAAATTATTCTAGCCATTAAGGTGCCATATGCATTGAACTGCAATTAATGGAGGAAAAAGAAACAAAACCAGCAACTCCATCACAATATAAGATATTTATTAAAAAAAAGACAAGATGGGGTGGCCACGGTGGTGCAGCGGTTAGCTTTGTTGCCTCACAGCAAGAGGTTCTCCAGTTCAATCCTCGGCTGGGGTGCCTTCTGTGCGGAGTCTGCATGTTCTCCCTGTGGTCACGTGAGTTTCCTCCAGGTGCTCCAGTTTCCTCCCACATCCCAAAGACATGTTGTAGGTGGATTGGACACTCTAAATTGGCCTTAGGGGTGAGTGTGTGCATGTGTGTGCCTTCTGTGGAAGGTTGGGCGCCGGGCTGGCAACTCGACATCGTAAAACTCCACTGCCAATCATGAGTGGACAGGTGATCTGCTGTGGCGACCCCTAACCGGGAAAAGCCGAAAGAAGAAGATTAAAAAAAAGACTAGACATGTTAGCAACAAGTGTTCACCACCAATACATTTTAAAAAAGTAGTTAATTTCAAACTGCTTGAAAAAGTCTAGAATGATATATTTTTTTTAATATATAATCTAAGTCACGTGGAAAAACTGCCATGTTATTGTTTGCAGCATATGTTTCATGATAGCCAGTCTGTTGAACAGCAGACATTTGATTATTTTTAATTAATGCAGTGGTGCAGGTGCTGTATCTATGCCTTCCTGTAACAAAGTTTGCAAAGTGGTTACTAAGCTCATCCTTTATACTAGTCTGAACAGAAGAAACTTTATCAGCTTTATAACTCGACTACACAATAAGATAGTGCAGCATCAGTATGTTACAAAATGTGTCAAGGATTAGAAGTGATGATCAGTCTATACAAATAACAGTAAGCAGGTGAACTTACTGAGGGGAAGAATCTGCCACTTCTGTGTTATGCTCTAAATATTTTATGTGTAGCATGTAGGGGAAGGAGTATAAGAACAGAATATGATGCACTGAACGATGTTGCCTAATATTAAGCCTTTATGAAGAAAACAGAGTCTCAGTAAGCTACATTATACTTGAGAGCTCAACAATCATTATTTCATTTAGATTCATCGGTTATCATCAAAATATGTTTTATTAAGATGGAGACATACTGGCCAGAATTCATGAACATCTACACTACTCACTAAACTTATGTGTGAGATGAGCAGCAATGCGTGCACTATTTGATATTCATGAAAAAGCTCTGCACATGGCACCTAGCTGCAAAACAAAGTTAAATGGCAGACTATGCTAATGAATGTATAAGTTGGTAAGCTATGTGCTAATTATGCATAAGTGGGTGAATTATGTGCTAATTAAGCAAATCAACTAGGAATGTATAAAACCGCACCTACACATTGCACTCCCTTTTTGTCCTCCATTCCAGTATTCTTTGGAATACAGCCGCGACACTTAGAAAACAATGCTAGGGGTTGCTGCTGCTATCATTAACCTGTATGTGCAACAGAGTTTAATGCAAGCTGCTGCTGCTGCTGCTAGACCTCAGTCTGGAAGGTGAAGAGTGTTTAGACCACATTTGACCTATCATGGACTTCATGATATAGAAATAACAGAGCACTACAGAGTGCACAGGGATAACATAGGGCAAATAGTCAACCTCTGCTACCCTCCCAAGAGACTCTGGGGAAATCATGGAAAACCCATCCCAAGTCAAAGTATGTGTAGCAGTATGTTTACTAGCTACAAGCATGTTTCACGTCTATATTAACTTGTCGAAAGATGACAATATCAAACGGCATAAACATCGAAAATGCCGTACATCGAAACTGTTCTTGGGGGGGGGCGCACCCCGCTAATTATATATACAACTCCGAGATCGCACTACAGTAAGGAAAGAGCAAATTTCACCCCCACTGTATCATGATCCCGCAACAACACTTTTGATGTACAGCATTTACGACATTATTGTCATTCGATAGTTTCAACATGCGATAAGGTGAAGTAGACCCACATGTTTCAGAGATCAAACAGGGACATATTAGGGTGTCACAGGCTACAGCCTCAAGAATATTACACTAATTTTTTAATACAATACTGCAACATGTGAAGGAGCCTATCTGGTTTTCATGTATGCCAGAGGAGAAAGCTACCACTGTATAACATTTTTATGCAATAGCACATTTCCCTGAGGTGCTGAAGGGTCACACACTGCACACACATAGAAATAAAAGCCCCATCTGAGGGAAGAAGGTACATCAAAAGAAAAGGTTATCATCTGTCAACTGTCAGGTGGTCTGCAATGCCCAAGGGATAATTTAAAATGTGGCTGGAGGTAACCCTGGCAGTTTCCACAACTCCCATATATGGCATACCTGCAACCTGTATCTAAGTTTTTCTAGGGGTGTCTTCCCACAAGGAAATCTACTGGGGGATGCTTATTATGCACAGGAACCTTGACTCATGACACTCATGGGATACTCACACAATCTCACAGAACAAGGTTATGATGATGCACTTGCTAAAACTCAACATATTATGCAGTATGTTTTTAGCTTACTCAAATTATGTTTCTGATGTCTATATATATATATATATATATATATATATCTTGAGGTATCCTGAAGTATGACTCAACCACCTCTGCCAAAATTCTAACAGTCTAGGACCTGTTAAACAATATTATTGCTAGAAAACAGTTGCAATAGGGGGAAGAAGGCCAAGGACTGCAGTTCCCAGCACCACAGGCAGGACCAACAAATATAAATGAGAGTCAGATGAAGAAGCAGCAGCTGTGGATGATCCTGACAAACAGAGGCATGCACAATATGCTGTGGAGCAGAGAACAGTGCACACACTCACTATCTAAGTGAACATTTAAGAAGCTAAGCACATGCAAATAATAACACTGATGTATGCAAAATGATACAATAATGGGTCATTGTTATTCAAAAACATGCACACTTATTGGACAGCCAAAAACAACATGGCTGTTGTAAATTGAGCATATACCTATAGAAAAAAAGTCCAGCCACTGAAGTACCATTGAGTGGCCAGACTTTTCTATTGGCATATGCTTACAGAACCAAAAAAGAAAGCCAAGAAACTGTTCCACCGATAACCAGGAAAAAAATCCAACAGATCCTGCACACGAAATATATAATCGAAATACTGTTTATTTAAGCAAAACACCTATCTTGCTTTTCGTCAGTGAAATCCACTAACTTCCTCAGAAATTCAAAAAATGTGCCATTTCCAAAGTTATTTAAATACTAGATAGTGACGTCATTAACTTAAAAATACAGCACATTCACAAAATACCCAAAAACAACACAACATTGATGTATGCCTAAACACATATATGGAAATACAACATGTACCATTCTATCTTCTAACTAAAACCAATATAAAAATGTTTATATATAAAAAATTTATTTTATAAGTATTGAAAATAAATATATAATCTAAAAAAATCTGAGAATCTAAAAACCGCAATACTACTATTTCATGTGCAGGATCTGTTGGATTTTTTTCCTGGTTACCGGTGGAACAGTTTCTTGGCTTTCTTTTTTGGTTTGTCGTTGTTTCTTCGTTAAACAGTGGATATGCTTACAGAACAGCAAAATACAAAAAAAAAAAAAAAAAAAATCAAGTGCATTCCACAAAATTAAACAATCAGAAACATACCTGATTTTCCTTGTGTAATTTAGGCCGTCTCTCATAAAATCTCAGTAAAAAAAAACAACAAAGTAGATTGTCTCCTCTCTGTTGCTTTCCCTGCAATGCAGTGATGTACTGTGCAAGTGCGATGATGTAAGTTCCATACACATGCGCAATACAGCAGAAAAGATGGAAGAACGCAGAGGAACACTACAGGACTGTTATACAAAACATTACTTAAGAAAGGCAAGCAATTTTGTTCTTAAATAATGTCATTGTATAATAGCAATAACCAACTCCTGAGTGTGGTAATGCTGGATTTACCCACAGCTGTCAGTTGTCAGCCTTTACTTATCCATGTAATGGCTGTGTTCTGTGAGCATCAGACATATTCAACCCCAGAAAAGACAACTTGAATCAGCAACATTAACCAAGGTAAGTGATAAACCTATAAAGAAAAGATAACTGATTATCCTCATATGTCCTTCACTAAGACAAAACATTGCTCAGCTGTACAGAAATGTCAGCAGTAACTCATAAGTGATATATACAGCATAAAATATAAGGAAGCTATTAAAAGGTATATAAAAAATGTATTTCCATAGCACAGTTATACAGGCTATGCATCAAGCCAAAGCAGGCTGATGTCCTACCAACCCCAACAATGCTAAGTTAAATTTCAACATCACCCATATAGGTACATGATCAAGTATACTTAAGCATCCCTCATAAATAGAAAATATAGAATAAATACATAAGACCCAAATTAGGAATTTGCCATTCAACAGAATAAAAGAACTAAATACTGACCAAATGCATACTCTGCTGTGCATCATACATAAAAGTTGCCTGAGTTAGACACCCTGACACTGACCAGGGCAACTCTTCATCATCATCCTCACAAGGTGCGGAGCAAGCACTAAATTATAATTAATAGGATGGTGGTACCTTGAACACTATTAAGTTACAATTAGGAGCACAATCTAAATAACACTTGTGTTATACTTCAGCAGAATAACAAAAACATGTAACTCAGTACGACAGTTTTTATGAATGCAGGCATCAGATTAAACAAAATTTATCTATGCACTCTGTGCCTCAGACATAGGTAACCCTGAGTCACAAAAAAATGTGCAAAGGGCAGGATGCAGTCATCATCATTTGTGCAGGGTGGAGGAGTTACAAGAGGGCTACTGAAGGATATGAAGTCTGAAACTCAAATGTATATCATTATTTAGTGTCCACATTTTAAAGGTATGAGGCCACAGAGTTGAGAAATCATCACACAGAGACATTTTAATTTTTTTGGCCTCGTCCTTTGTGTGACATTTGGTGACTCTCTGGTCACTAGCAGTGAAAGGCAGTTAAGATCCCTTACAAAGACTCAAAAATTAATTTGGAATAATATCCATAGTGCAAACAAAACTGGCACCATTGTGATACAGGGAGCTCTCTGAACAGTACTGACTACCAAAAATATGCCTGCCAACTAATTTTCCCTGTGGTTCAACATGTTAATTGAGTAAAATATCAGTAACAGCATCAAAAAGGCAGGGTTCGAGTCCAGCTTTGTATACTTTCAAGTTAGTATTCACAGTTACAGAAATGTTTGTGTTCCGGAATCTAAAGTAAAATTGCAATTTTCAATGTTTGTGTTGTAACAGAAGAAGTGTGTATAATGAATGATGAATGAAATAAGGTTGATATGTGTCTCCTGCAGTTTTTTGACTACTGATTACAGTACTAGCACATTTTTATGTGTAAGCTGTAACAAATATGCCATGGACTAAAGTGTGAGGAAGTAAAATTAGCAACAGAATGAATTGTGAAATATGAATTCTTAATCATACCATTGTAAATATGTATGAACAAGTACTCATTACATTAATTAATTTCATTAACACAAATATTTATCTATTTATTTATTTATTTATTTATTTATTTATTTAACATTCATTGACTGGGAAAGTCTGATTTGGAACAGGCCAATTTTCAGCAGTGGCCTGGGGAGAAATGCTCCAGATGCATGTTTTTTGTAACGTGGGATGAAACCAGAGTACCCAGAGGAAACCCACATGAATGCAGGGAGGACATGCAGACTCCACACAGAAGGCACCCCAGCTGAAACTCAAATCGGATAACCTCATGCTGTGAGGTGACAATGCAAACTGCTGCACCACTGCGTCAATATACATACATACATATACATATATATATATATATTAATTATATATGCTGTCTAAATCATGACTTTATATAGGTTCCTGAGTGGCTCCTTTCTCAGTACATCTTATGACATGATGTCATGATGATGTGTGACAGAAATACAACTTATTATGTAGAAAATGTAGTTAAAAAAGTAAATGCTTCAGGGTAATGCCATAGGTACAAGGTTCAAATTTAGATATTTTATAATGTCATCACTTGGATAAATCTGCAGACTACTTAACGGTTCTCCGTTTTTTTGTTGTTGTTTTTTTTAAACTTCTGCCATTGAGTGAAGCTTGGCATTGCACACGTTTTACTGTTGGTTGTGACTAACAAGGAATGACAGTTAACTTCTCAAGGAAAAAGCTGAACATTTTATTTGACATATGGAAAGACTTACACGGGGATTCAATAAACTCTGTGTAGGCTTAGTGCAAAGCCTACACAGAGTTTACATGTTTGTGTGGTGTATATATGCCACAATCCACACTTTCACAAATGTATCCCATGCCATCAATGTTGTCTATCAGCTATGTATTTACTGCATACACAGAGTTTACATTTTGTGTGGTGTATATATGCCACAATCCACACTTTCACAAATGTAACCCATGCCATGAATGTTGTCTATCAGCTATGTATTTACTGCATGCATCACAGGAGCACATACCACACATGCATCTTGTATAACACCTTGATGGGGTTTCTGCATCATCATACCCTAATGTTTATGCACCAGAAATAATACTTGGGTATGACTGATGTGGTGTGTGGGAGCTCGCTTTGGCAAACATGGTACACTTGAGTAACTCATCCCTCGAAGATGTGTTGGGAGGTATTTGAAAAAGGGTGCATTGTACTCAATTATTGGTGTGATGAGAGATGAGAACAATGGAACTATAATGCCCTTTGATGTGGATGTCCTGCACATACTCAGGAGTTGTGCTACATACAAGGGAGTGGTCACCACTGTGGGCACATGCTGGTGGATGTTCTATATACCATTTACCTGAGTTCATAGGTCATATACCATTTCATCTGCTCATAGGGGTGTGCTGTCTATATTGTAATTATTTTGTGTATTTGCTTTCATAATGGAACTAATAATCCCTCCATGATTTTTCTTCAACTACAGGGTCCCCATGGCTGTGGCAGCAATCCCTTGTGTGTGTTGATACTGTATGCATTATACCAGTACCACACCTAGATTCAATGATTGTCCACAGTTTTTAGTCTTCCACAAAGCTGGTTGGAGAAAGGATGTGTAAATCAGTTTTGATGTCTGAGACTTACATACTGGACAGGAAAGGGCCTAGGACAGAGCCCTGAGGTATGGACATAGTTACCGGACTCTAAATTGAGGTGACTTCACACACTACAACATATTTATCTGTCATGTATGTGATCTAGTTGTCTACCATTTGGTGACATAGGTGTTTATGATCACTTGAGGCAGTTTCTCTGTAATACCTGACTCTGAATTTGTGTCAAATGCCATGGTTAGGTCAAGTTACATGGGATGATAGTGTTGTCATCATGCATGCCTTTGGTAACCTTCTTGAAGACAGTGAACACATGTAACAGACATGATGTATCATTAACAAATCAAATGTGGGTTTGGCACACAGTCAGGATATTATCTGTGTCCTTTTAGAGAAGGCCCATGATAACTCCTTGGCCTGCTTCACATATGAGGAGGCTCAGGATGGGTCTATATCTCCATGCATCAGGTGATGCCCTCCCCAGTCAGAAGGATGCATGTTGCTGTACATCCTTCTGTGGGAACATAGGCTGCCTGGAGGCTGTGTTAAAGTAGGGATCAAACTCTATCTGGTAGGTCAGGTTTTAAGTCATACTATAGGTAGCCTGTGATTTTGTCAGGGCCCATTGATTCTGTGTTATTAGCTGTAGAGCGTGCACAGATGAGCTGCCCTCCTGAGAATAAAAACTGAGTAATGTCTGCATGTATACTTTGGCTGATGGTCAGAGACAACAGGGGGGTGATGAGCGAGACAAACTGCTATCTAGTGGATTGCCTATTACCTCTGGTTGAGTATGTCTAGTGGCATCCACACACAGATCTGTGCTTAGTTGTGTATTACATTTAACATTTCATATGTATTTGAATAAACGATTTGTGAAAAAATCTCCAAATACAGCCTTGGTCATTCATCACATTAAACACACTTCTGCTATGCACACAGTCATACAATTGTACCAGTTCCACATAATTCCATCATTTACATAACATATGTCTATATTTATTTCATGGGCTAGCTGTGTTTGAGCAGCCTGATGTCATATCAGGACACATTATAGATCAGTTGCTTGTGGCTCATGCAGAACATTTCCTGACACAAATGCTAATAGTTACACAATGGTGCTGCTGACTACCTGAATAGTGCTTGGGTATAGCAACACAACCACACATGCAATGAATTCCACAAGGCTGAAATTGCATCAGAACATGTGATTTATTGGCTGCATATATCACAGTATAACAACATGTGTATGAGACAAGACTTATGTGACCATGTAATCAATATGAATTGATATTGATGTCAGTCACAGAACATTTAATGATGGTATGTAGACACATGCACACATGTGCCATATTGCAAGTGTCACTGTGATGTTGGAATGTGAACTGTGTAGAAGGTTGATCTGCTCCACTACAAAACACATGTCCTAATACGCCAATAATATACATACAAGTATATTATACCATGTCAACAGTTCTCACAAGGCATATTACTACAGCTGTTATACAAGAATCCTGTACTGCAATGGCAGCAATGGTCATCAATACATTAACTCACATCACAGATTGTAAGACCCTCTTGTAGCCATACTGTACATCCATGATGCAATACAACACATGTCAATGGCAGCAACATTGACACATCAACTGTTCATAGGGTCCTAGGACATTATTAGGCTAATGGCCAACATCACATGAAATCCTAGCCATAATTATACCATGAAGAAAATCTCTATATCTATATGATAGAAGATAGTAGGACTATTGTGCGTATGTGTATATTCATTGGATTGCATTACATCCTGCCACTGTCCATATGGGACACGTGCATCCCACCATGTCAGAATTAGCAATCACACATGCAGTGGTCTGGAGATGGCTTGCAGATGTTCATGTAAAGACTCTGCTTTATGATGTGTGTATTTGACATGAGGACATCTTCCACTCCTCTGCAGGAAGGGGGTCATGTGGCCAGAAGGAAAAGGAGGATGGTTGATGCATGGTATTATGTCAGAATCATAATCACATTTATTGGCCAAGTATACATGCATACAAGGAATTTGACTCTGATTTCAATGACTCTCCAAGTATGAATTACATAAACAACATACATACAACTATTAATAACAAGACAAATGACATACATGCAACAATTAAGAACAAGAGAAAAAAGTAAATATATACATACATGGTGCAAAGTGCAACTCAGTGCAAGAAATACTGAAATAAACTCTGAAAGAAACAAGTATTAACAATATGTAAACAATACTGCAGAATTCTCAGAGAAAAAGAATACCCCAGTCTAATAAGCTGAGTTAACCGTTTATGAACTTGATGGCCTGTGGGAAAAAAATGTTCTTATATCTGCTTGTTGTGGTGCGTATTAATCAATAATGCTTGGCTGATGGTAATAGTTTGAAAAGATGATGGCCTGGATGTGAAGGGTCTTCCTGCCCTTTTCATGACTCTGGAATAGTACAGGTCCTGTAAGGAGGGCAAGCTAGCACCAATGATATTTTTGGCATACCTGACTATTCGATGTAACGTATTTTTGTCATGATTAGACAGAGATGCAAACCACACTGTTATGGATGAGCTGAGAACAGACTCAATGACTGCTGTATAGAACTTAATCAACAGTTCCTGTGAGAGGTTGAACTTCCTCAGCTGTCATAGAAAGTACATTCACTGGTGTGTCTTTTTTATGATAGACTCTACATTGGTCTCCCATTTCAAGTACCGGAAATTATAGATCCCCAAAACTTGAAGGATTCCACAACTGACATAGCCTTATTAAATATAAAGAGGGGGTAATATTGTAGTATGACTCCTAAAGTCCACTGTCATCTCTACAGTTTTAAGAGTGTTCAATTCCTGATTATTCTGACTACACCAAAAGGTCAGCTGCTCAACCTACCATCTGTATGTAGACTCATCACCATTCCTGATGAGCCTGATGATAATTGTATCATCTGCGTATTTAATAAGTTTGACAGAGGGGCCCTTAGATTTGCAGTCATTAGTGTAGAAGGAGAATAGCAGTGGGGTGTGCACATAACTCTGAGGTGGACCTGTATTGATCATGCAATAGCTAGATGTAAATGTCTCCAGTTTCACCTGTTGGTTAGAAAATTGGTGATCCATTACCGGTGGAAACAGGAACAGACAGCGGGGAGAGTTTCAAGTGAAGATATTCTGGAATTATTGTATTAAATGTAGAGCTGAAGTCCACAAACAGAATCCTTGTATGTGTCCCTTGGTTGTCAAGTTGTTGCAAGATATAGTGCAGGCCTATATTAACTGCATCATCCACTGACCAATTCTCTCAATAAGCAAACTGATGGGGGTCCAACAAGGGAGCTGTAATATCCTTCAAGTGAACAAACATCAGCTTCTCAAAAGTCTTCATGACCACCGATGTCAAACAAAACGTCCTGTAATCATTCATTCCTGTTATAGTGGATTTTTTAGGCACTGGAGTGATTGTGGCTTGTTTGAAACATAAGGGAACTTCACACTGCTCTAACGATTTATTAAAAATCCAAGTAAAAGCAGGAGCCAGTGAAAGGTACCACTACTGGTAGTAAAATGTAGAGCTATTACAAAGATCATACAATGAACATAATGTGCCATCAAACACAAACACACAGTAGTAGACTGGCCCTGATTTCAACCTTACACCTGTGTATGTATAGAAGATGAGTGCCATGTAATGTCACAGTAGCAACACCACATATGTTTGAGTGTAACACTGTTACATTGCACATTATGGAGTATAGCATCATTGTATGCTGAGGAGAACATGTTGGGATGAGTGTAGGAAATGGATGTAGAGTTACATCCCTGTGTAAAATTGTCTCAAAAGTGACAGGTGTATGTATAGACATGCAAGTTGCCTTCTGTCAGATTAGAACCCCTACATGTTTAGGTAAAGAAGTTTGCAAACACAGTAACTAATTTTACTGCCACAACACAAGTTTGTCTTGAATACTGTCAGACTGCATGTTATACAGGATGGCATCATCATTGTATGCTACAATGAGATGTTTGGAGTAGGGCTTGACATAGCTGTGGGCTCACATATTCTAAAATTGTCACCATAGTGACTGTTGACTGCACACACAATTGACTGCAGTGAAAATAAAACCCCTATCTAAGTATTTACAAAGCACAGTACTTAACGCAAGAAACACATCACAAGTCTGACTTGTAGAGTGTCAGACAACACATTATAAGTGATGACACCAGCAGTGTCTGTTGAGACAAGGATGGTAATAGCAGTGTTCCACATGCAGGTGTAAAATGGTCTCTTCCAACTGAACAACACACACACATACAGGTTGATTGCAGTGAGATGAAAAACCCCTACCTTACTAGGTACACAAGCTAGACAACTCAGTACTTGACGCAAGCCCATGGCACAAGTCTGACTTTTATAATTCTTTAGGACAATTTATAATGGATGATATCATCACTGGATGAATGAGAGCATATGTTGGGAGGCCTATATGAAATGGATGGCTAGCCATGTATGACTGTCAAGATATTAAAGTTCTGCATGTTACCAGAGTGTGTAAAGTGTAGTATTTGCTGTTGTGTTTCCAATGTGCAGGTATACTTTAAAAGACACTTTACAAACTATATGCAAACAGCTGCCACATTACTGCAAGTACTGGAAAATCTGAATGTGTATTGTCAGTATAAAGATGTACATGGTATAGAAGAAAGCATTTTTTAATGTATTTCTGTAGTGCAGTCGATATATATTTGTGAACAAGTACTGAAAGACCAAGTTCTAAGTGCATGAGTGCAGGTAGCACATGATTACAGTGTAAATATATGTTCTTTTGTTAAAAAGGGGCTTCCTTTGGGTTGTGTTTTTACCTGTACTTTCATGGGATGAAGACTAAAGGGGCAGTAAAGATAAGTAATACATGCTAATGTACAGTTTCCATAATGTACCGCCGAGCAGCTGGTTTGCACAATTGATGGCAAACTGTTTGCTCATGCAAGATACACATTTATACTACTTTCCCATTTGCACATAGTTAAGAGATGAGCAAACTTGAGCCTCTGCTTCACTAATAAAATCATGATAGTTCTGTTGATTTGCTTACCACCTCACAAGCACGTTAAGTGGAGAGGTGCAGCAACCAGCAGTGTGGATAGTAGTGAATGTAATAAACACACCTTTTGCTTATCTGACTTTGTGTCAACAGGTGTAAGTACAATGAGGTATTTATTTTGAGCCCAGGTGATGCATGATTTGAATCCAGGTGCATCTAATACTTTTAAATATGCATTTATAATGCAATGAAATAATATTTAAAGATAGTGTAACTGTATGTTTCCTTAGCACAGCAGGTTAAAGCAGCGTTTTACAGAGGTAACCACACCAATGAAAAGCTGTTCACCATTGCTTGGCATTGGTGCATAATGCCAAAGTCTGTGCAAAACACAGACTACAAAAGGTGAAGGGCTTCATTGGGTTGCTTTCACTCTTGTGTGTGTTGAGTGTTATTCTGTTTTTTGACATGATTAAAGGTATTAAAATGGGGTAGATGGGAAAGCGATAAAATGGGGGGGGCAAGTGGGGGGAAGAACAAAGGGAAATCAATATAGGAATGTGCAGGATGGAGGTGTGAAAGAACCATAGATATCCACTTCTTCAACAGTAAAAACTGATCGTATGTGCAGAATATTACTGAATTTGGACTGTCACCTCAACAAAGATTGGAGACAATAATGCCATCATGGTTGTATAGTCAATTGGACCAAATAAAGTGTGTCAAGAAGACACATGAATGAAGTGAAGAGCTATGTATGGGACAATATTTTTTTGTGGAACAGGTGCATATTTTATATTCTTTACTTCAATAAGAGAGGAATATTGGTTAAGGGACATAGGCATTTCTAGATCGGATAAGTAAGGTATGTGAGGAAGCAGATGCCGACAAACAAGACAAGACACAGGGATGGTGAGGGACACAGGTTGAAGGACATCATAACTGGGGATAGAAGGGGACATCAGATGCCCATGTTCATCAAACATGGGGACAGTGAGAACCTAGTCCTCACCTGCAGAACTGTCATCACTTTCCCCTTACTACACTGGCTGTTGGAGTGCCTTTATTTATGTACCATAATAGCAGTATCCTCTTCTTCCAGGGTAGGAGTACAGCAATGGTGCTGTGCATGACTTTATGCATCAAGCCTGGCATATCCTGGTGGGTGACAAAATCCCTACCTCTGCCACTACTCCTGTAGGTTACAACTGCACCTGCTGCTGGGGTAATTCTATGTGATGTGGAGGGTTCGGGTAGCGCAGGGGTAGCTGAGGCAGCAGAGGCAGTACTACCAGGTGGGCCCCAGATGTTCTGGGCATCATTGTTGGAGTCGGTGGAGCTGGGGCAGGCTGAGCCACATTGGTTGGGTTACCTCCCTGTGCTGTAAAGCATTTTGTGAGTTGTCAGAAACTGATGACATCAAAATGTCATGACCACACATATAAAAATAAAAAGAGATAAGGGTTGGAGTGGGAGAAAAAAAGAGATAATTAGTACCATTATATGTGACATACAATGAACTATTACAATATAAAAAAATGTATTTCTACATTTACATTTAAGTATACTTCTTAACAGCTGCAAACTACAACTGATCATTGCTCAAAGTAGTCCTTGCAATGTGCATATATTGCACATATGCTTAGTCAAATAATACATATTAAGTTAACATCAGGATGTTTATGTCTCTATTGTTGAAATCATTATGTAATATTTGTAAATGATTTGACTATATATTTGTTACTTCTGTTATTTGAACCCACAACATCTAACTCCAGTATTAGAATTGACTCCTACAGTTGGCTTGTGCTACAGACTGAAGCATGCATGCTTGATTTTACATTAGGATTAGGATATGTATGTTTAATTTGCTACTACTGTATAGAAGAGTAATACTTTAAATAAAATAAATAAAATAATAGTTATGTTGTGCTGCATACAAACCCTTTGCTTCCCTCAGTCTTTCTTAATGCTCAGCATGGGCTTCCCTGTTCTCCATTATCCCCTGATTAGCTGTGGAATAAAAAGAAGAGAACAAGAGAAGAGCATTATGCATACCAGTCTTACCTATATGCAGCTGTCTCACTAGTGTAATTTCTCTTTATCTGTATACTTACACAACTGCAGGATGTCAGCAATCCTAAAGTCAGTGAGCCGTTGGTCATTAAAATGGTGCCTGCACTTTTCTCCAGTGCACGGAATGCCAGTCTTTCTGGAGGCAACATTGACCAGACTAGTCCATGCCTCAGACTTGTACTAGAAGCCAGTATAGTCATCCTGCAAGAGTCTTCATCTGTGGCACTTTGCAAGGAGTCCAATAAGGATTCTGGACTACTCATCACCCCACCTTTGGGCCCTAAATTGGGCACTTTCCCTTCTGCCTCCAGACATGTCCACTCAGGGAAAACAGTAACAGTTAAGAGTGCTTTCCTGCCAATTTGTGTTATCACATTTAATGCTATAAGCAGAGAGCAATAGTGCCAAACAGAGAGGAAAGCAATTTTTGAAATAAGAAGGTAAATCTGACAGTTGGCATTAGTTTATGGGCTGGTTGCTGCTGTAAGGGTTAGGTGATTCAGCTTTGCAGGCATATAGTGGGGAATACATTTTATGACCTGCCACATTTTTTTGTTGTTTGGCTTTACACACTGATAAAATTAATTTGTACAATGTGGGATTCAGACCTATGCACTAGAGACAAAACATATTCTTCCACATAAGTGATTTTTATCCTTGCTACAGAAGAATTATATATAAATACACATGACAGAGTGAGTGGCTAACCATGTATGTATACATTCATGTGTGTATGAGTATCATTCAAGTCTGAAGGCCATCCAAGGCCCGAGAAGACAATTATAATTACAGAAACAAAATATTCAGTATACCCCGTATCACACATATAATATAGATGAGCTCCACTGCTATACATACTTATTATTTATAATTATGTTTACATTTTTTATTTGTTTTTTTTTTTAAATTGAGTGGATAAGCATTAATAAAATTGGGAATGTGCTAGATTAGAACCCTAGTTCACCTGTCTTGTGAGCATTAACTTATATAGGATTTTTTCCCCTGCCAAAACCTCTATTGACAAATCCACATTCACCATATAGATCCAAAGCAACACCCTCTTTGAATTGTTCCCAACTGCAAGCTTCTTGGCATCATTATTGATGAAGAACTAAAATTTGACACCCACATCCACTCCACAATCAAGAAAATCCACCAAAAGTTAGGTCTCCTCTACAGGCACAACCACTTCCTAACCCCTCTACCCATCAGACTCTTGCATACATGTTCCTACTCCCCTTCCTTATGTATGGTGCCCCTCTTTTCACCAATCTCCATCTTGGCCTTCGGTCCAAACTTGAATCCTGTTAACACAAGCTCTCCAAATTTGCAGCCAGTTCAAAAAACTCATCCCACCACTGCCACTCCCTCCTCACTCTCAACTGGTTTGAACTACCCAACTACCTCAGTTACCTACAACTCACCATTGCCCACAAGCTCATCTTTAAACCTGCCAACTCCCCGGCTCTCCCTACTTCCTTAAAACCTTACATTCCCAACCGCTCACTCAGATCCAAAAAACAAAATCTCCTTCAGGTCCACAAACCTGCACAACCTCCTGGCCATCTACTGCTGTCCCACTCCTTAGCTAAACAGTGGAACTCTCTCCTCACACACCTACGCAACTTACCTAACCATACAAATTTCAAATATCAGCTACTCTCTCATCTTTCTTCCAAATGGGAATGCCCTTCCAACACTCCAACTTAACCCCCCCCCTCATTCCACCTTGCACTGACTCATCCAACTACCTCTACTATTACTTCATCCCACCCAAAACAATCCCACCCCTACTAAAAAGTTATTTTCTCTCTAATATCTATTGTACTATACTCTCCCATCTCAAATATACTACTACCCTTTTCATACATAATATTTTCCTAACCTACTATTGGCTAGTAGCTATATATTTTGAAATATTAAACCTACAATTGAGTTTATAACAAAAACATTCACTTTATGTAAATGTTGAAATTTCTATATTGAATCACGTCTTTTCATTTTTGTAACATTGTGACGAGCCAATTGCAAATATCATGGAGCTTATCTGTAAATGTTTAATTAGCTGTATGAACTATGTCCTTTTCTAACATGTGAAATGTAACTTGTAATTATTGTAGAGCTTTTCTCCCCATGCCTCCACTAAAAACAGGCACTTCTTGGCCTAGTGGACTTCCCCGGTCATCAAACTTAAATAAATAAAATAAAATAAGTTGCCACAAGGAAGGTTGGACTCCAAGTGTATTTTTTTACAGCCATTACTGTGCAGAGTGCTCATTGCAACTGAGACCATGTTTCCCAGACTTGCTCATTAGTTATTCATATACATCAAAGAGCTGTGTTTAAACATGTATGTGTACGACATGACAGTTCAGAAAATAAATGTGTAATTGTAGAACCATTATTCTACTAATACCCACAGTAGTATATTTAATATATATCTGATATCCTGTGTACACCCAAAATTCCTGCTGTATATAGTTATTTCTATGTTTAATTACTGTTTTTATGTAAATTCCAATTTAAAGTGGAATAACAGGAATAAAACTTTGGATTTTTACTGGATTAGAACCCAGGCTCATCTGTATTGTAGTCCTACACTTATACCTACTGCCACAAGAGCAAATGAAGAGCAGCTGTATATTTTCAAATTGACTATTAAGTATGTGTGCTGACAGCCACACAAAGTTGCTTAGCATGTTTGCATGATGGTAAACCATATAGGATACAATGTATATGTTTTGAAATTGTCTACTGTCTACTTCCTGTCTACAGGTGTTCTGGACCTGTGGGTGTTGGGTAAGGTTGCTGACTGCCAAACAATGCTGTGTAGCAGGTTTGCACAATGGCAAGAAAAAAATGCAATAAACAATTTTCAACAAAGGCAGAGGAGTTTGGATATTAGGAAACAGAAACTGAGAAATGTGTACTGCTTACTTACATTTAAAAGCTACATAAAATTACTTCTACACTTTGTAACTGTAGCCCAGGTGACACAACTACTGCAGGTAAGGGAGTCTGAATTGCTGTTGTATTTTCCTTCTCTATACCAGTAATCATTCACAGTTGTAATCCATTATCAACTAACAATGAGGTAATGCCTGTACTATGTTTACCCCTGCTACATGGAGCCCAGACTTATTCAGCAAATCTAATGAGTTCACACCTTGTTTGCATCTTCACCATACTCCGAGACCTGAATCTACACTATAAAAAGGTAACAGTGTAGCTAGGGAACCTGAAGATGAGGAGAGTTGTATATGTGGATAACACAGGAGAAGATTGCTATTTCTTTGGATTTATCTGCACAGCAGACTACAGATCTTGATAAGGTATGATAAAATGTTTCAATTACATACTAGATTTGCTCACATGTTACTAAGGTATATATATATATATATATATATATATATATATATATATATATATATATATATATATATATATATATATGTATATATATATATATATATATATATATATATATATATATATATGTATATGTATGTATATATATATATATATATATATACATATATATATACATGCATTAGCAAGTGCAACTTTTATCTGTATGCATCTCTTAGATGTTTATTGATGGCACAGATGGCATAGACATTTTTGTCAGGGCATTTTAGTTTCTCATATACACAGCCTTATTAACTTTCATCACAAATGTTACTCGTACAACTGTTTCTCTTACACTCTTCTATATTATTTCAGTAAAATGTAAATATCCTGTATTGTCAACGACAAAGGGATGTTAGCTAACTAGGATGGCCCATAGACACCTCTAGGGGAGTACTGGGCACAGGTAGAGGTGATTGGCAATTGCATAAAAATGACTTTTCTGTGGTAAATGTGTACACATTTTGTGAGAGTTTGTTGGAAAGCACTTACAATGCTTGACTGATGTGTTATTCCTTGTTTTGTACAAACTGCAATTTGCCTGCTGTTTTGGGGTGGGGTGTCTAAGTTCCATTTGTTTGTTGCCACAATGAAAAACTTTTTTTACAGAGATTTGCTCTTGTTAGTCCTTGTTTTGGATCAAACCTTGGTTTATGTTTGTGACTGTGATATGGTATAACCACTTAACCTTTTGTATTTTATTAACTGAAGTTTTGTGTTTCTCCAATGGGTAATATTGAAACAAATAATATGTGTTATATCTAAGCAGTACTTTTATTTATGTGATATTTGTGTGTAGTATCCTTCTATTGTGTTTTATGTCATCTAGGACTACGGCACCCAAGTGTTCCAATCCCCGCAACATGGTGCCTTTCTGCTTGAGAGAAGATATGGGGATATGTCTGGCAGAATGTAGATATGGACCCAGATAGTGAACAATGTCAGTGCTGTTGGGGGTGCAGCAGGACATATGGTCAGCTGCATCATAGAGCCACTGATATGATTTCATCAGCCAAGAGGATAGCAGCTGCAGTTGTCCGTGGACAACTGGCTACCTGGGGGCCTGCTACACAGCCATCATGAATGAAGGGTTCCTGTCCACTGTCAGGGATCCAGAGAGCTCAGTGGAAAGTGCACAACAGCATGTAATTGATGTTGGTGCTGCTGTTTCAGGGAGGACAAGTATGTCTCAGGAGGAGCTTCCATGTAAGCTTACATATGTCAATGTTTAACAATGTCTTGTATAGTAAAATATTGAAAGCAATAGTTAAGTTAGTTTAATAATATTTTGGGGCCTATTGATACAGTTAACAAAACATCCTGGTTCATTATACATGGGCTTGGGGTGGACGTGTCACCCAAGTTTCAGTTAAAAGTATTGTTAATGGACATATAAAGACAATAAATTGTTCCCATTGTGTTATTTCTATTGTGATGATAGTGTCCTTATATTTTGCTTAACTTCTTCCAGGACCATCCTCCCTAGCAAGTGTGGAGTCAGCTGCACATGAAGCCAAACATTTTTGTTTCAGTACAGAAGAGCATTTGAAAGAAATATGATTTATACTTATGTGTGTGGTGGGTGTCAGGACTGTGTGTGTATTCCTGTACCATCTGTGATAGTGGTACCAGTGTTCGTTTGTCAGCATATATTAAATTGTATTAGTGTAGGTAATAATTTCTTTCCTGCTTTGTTGCTTATTATCACACGTGAAGCTGACAGTGGAAGTGTAGGACTCTTAACCACCTGATGTCAGAGTATTGGCAGATACTGATGGTGGCCAAACACAGGAACAGCTGGGGGTGTAGAGATTGAATCTGACACTAGGTGGACATTCAGCCATCTCCAGTATTTCCATCAGGCACAACCAGTAGAAATACACAAACCAATTCAAGTGAGCCCTGCAATATTGGACAGGTGAAGGATGAGACACTTGATCAGGGTAGTGTGGTTACTGTGGCTTCAGTGCCTGTTGACTCTGGCTGTAGCCAAAGTGTGGGCAAGGTGCCAGGCAGGAATGTTGTTAGGGGTGCTCAGATGAGGCCTGCTACTCATCCTCCACCTGATCCTGGTGTGTCTTTCTGTGCCACTCAATGTATGTTTAGAGCCATCATGGAGGCACAGGCACATTCTAAAAGGGCCTCCAAAGAAATGCTTAGGGTTTAGATGTGGTACAGGCTGACATGCGTGACTGCCTCCACCATGTTGCCAAGTCAATGTATCAAATGAATCACATGTTGGAATGAGTGGTGTCTGTGATGGAATATCTGCTGAGAGAGGGACGGCATCCATGTGGACGTAGATCAGCCACATCTTCTGATGTTAGCAAATGTGGCTGTGCCCGATCATACTCCCATAGTGGCACTACTTCCACTGCTCCATCAGTGGTTGAGGTGTTTATACCCAGATGTGGTAGGCCATGGGGTCCTGGTCCTGGGCATACTAATGAGGACAGTTCATCCAACAGACATCAATCATATTCAGGTAGCAGCAGTGCATCTGACTGTGGGCATAGATGTGCCGGTTCAACTCCTGGCAGAACAGGTTCTCATGGTTGGGGATGATGATGAACTGTCAACTCTACCAAGCATGGCTCACACCTGTCTGACATAGAGAATGTCGAGCTAGCACAGAGCTTGCCTGTGTTCTTGCAGATACTCACACACCAAATTCACCTGGAGTGCCCAGACACAGACACATGGGTCAGTCAAGAAGCTTACAGCTTATTCTGTCTCAGTGGTCATTTGATACTTTATCCAAATGTCTGCCTGTTTCTGTTTCTTACTCACATGCACTCACTACCTTTTATGTCAGCATAGGCCTCCTGCCACCCTGTGCAAATGATGATGACTGTGCTATAGCCTTGTTTTCTCTCTTTTGAATTCAGGGATATACACGTCTTTTATCTGATGCTCAGGGTGCATAGCTGACTAAGTGCTTAGTATATCTGTTTTTGTGGTGTTGTTTTACAAATTGTACTGCTTTCTTACATGTTTTTGTAACTTGTACACCCCCAACCTCTTAGACCAACAAAGCTGGACCAACCCATAAATAAAAGTGGGACAAAGGCCCAACAATATGGATACTTTTAAAATATTTTGATCTTACAAACTCAGTTGATAGAATAACAGGTTTTGCATTACTATATGATTTTTCTGAAGGATATGAAGTCTGAAAATAAAATGTGTGTCATTATTTTCTAACTTCCTTCTTTAATAATTTGCCAGTCCAAAAGTATGTAGCCAAACTGTGGGCGTTCTGTGAAAATCCATACTTTTGAGAAGTGTGAATCTGTAAATCTTTGATGCATGAGGCCTATTAGATGACAGAGGACATGTGTTAACACAAGTCACTGCTGTCACATCTTGATGTCATTGCTATAAAAGTCACACACCTTATACTTACTTACGTTAGCAAGTAGCAGTATGTAAGGGTATGCCAATCATTTGTAGTCTTAGATGTTTATTTTTCTATCACAGGTTCAATACTTACCTTGGAAATCCAGAAGTTGAGGAGTTTTAGTTTGGGGCTGACTCTGTCTGATGCAAGCAGTACACAGCCATTACATTGGTAGGTAAGGTTGTGAGTGTTGCCTAGCATCAATGTTACTATATGTATGTGCATAGGATGATGGTTTTAGAGGGTGAGCATGTGTGCTATCCATTGCCTCTTGGCCAGTGTGAGAGCATATTGTGCATGCTTATGTCTTCCTACACCCACAACAGCTGTTGTTTCCCCGTGGCTGCAGTGATCTTGCCAGTGGTGGTGGGATATGTGGCCCTTCCCCTTGGTGCTCCTGATGAAGCTGCTTTCACAGGATAATGTTATGAAGCATGGCACAGATGATGAAGATTTCAGCACATGTACAGGGATTGTACTGCAGGGCTCCCCCAGATGTATCAAGGCACTGGAACCATGACTTAGCAGTCCAAATACATGGTCTATGTTATTTCTTGTTTGAGTACATGCCTTATTATAGCATTCTTCATTTGGTGTGTGTGTGCATTTCTAATGGGTGTTATCAGCCATGGTTTCAGTGCATAACCTGCATACCCCAGTAAATGACCCTGTGGGATATCCCCCTTAAAACATCTCATACAGTTGAGAGTTGTGCCAGATATGTGAGTCATGGTAACTGCCTGGGTTGCCAGTACACAGATTCATGATGATCCCCTTAGTGTTACACATGATCTGGCAGTTAATGGAGTGGAAGGCCTTTCTATTTATGTACAACCTTCCCTGTTCCCCAGGTGTGTACAGTCTATGGCTCCCAGAACTTCAGAGTAATGTGCTCCAGGGTAGAATTTTTGCATAGTTGTGGCTCTTTCCTCAGGTGTACAGGGAAAATATATGTAGTCAGTAGCATGTTGTGGCATAGCTTTCAGGAATTGATGCAGGATCCTGGATGCTTATGCCTGTGACACCCCCAGCATATCCCTTGTTGGTTTCTGGGAGGTTCCTGTAGCTAATATTCTAAGTGCTACACATACCTTAGACTCTGTCGGTATTTGTTCCCCTTGGTTTGCCCTTGCTCTCAGTTAAGGATGACAGAGGTTGCAGAGTTCCTGTAGTGTGTCTCTATCCACCTTGTAGCATTCTACAATTTCCACCTCATGCAGATTGTGAAAATTTAAACAGGGTCTAATCACCCTTCTCCTTCTTGGCTGTGGTCTATTAGCAGCAGCTGCAGCATAGACTCGGGCCTGCTGCACATACACCACATGCACATGAATAAGAGCAATAGCAGCCCCTAACATTCTTTCTATGTAGACTGGCTTCTGCGGCCATATTACAGCAGGTTTTGGAATTCACATGGAAAACCAGTACTGATTCTACGCAGTTGCTTTATAGCGTGTTGAATAGCTGCTCCGTCTTGGATTGGTTGATTAACATACAATTCAGCTGCTTATGCTGTAATTAGCATGGCCACAATGTTTACTGGGTTTGCGCGACTGTACATGCAGTGTACAGCCACTTACTGAATACAAAACAGTGCACTGTCATGTGCACATTGTGGCACAACATGCACACGCAGTTTTAGTAGGCCATGTAGGCTTTATTAAATCTGCACCTTAGTCTTCAATAGTGCAAATGAGATGGTGTCAGTGAGCTTCAGCCAGCATTCTCAACAGGACTGAGTGCAGGAAATATACCTGGTATATAACTTTCATAGTGGTTCATAATGTTAATACAGTAAGCTCTGAGTAATAGCAGAGGGAATCCAGGGTTTGAATCTGGATTGCAGATTACTCCGCTAAGAGGATCAGAATAAAATATTGTCATTCACTTTTTATTAGTAATTAAACATAACGTACAACTGTTAAGTTGCCAACTGAAACTTGCTCCACAGTTCTGTGTAATGAATGCTAAATAAGTTTACTCTGTGTGATGTGTGTTAAGCATAATAATGATCATAGTTAATTTAAAGTAGACTTGTAGATGATTAATGTTACCAATATTTATAGAACATACAGGACAGCATGCCTAGAGGTAGCAATATATTATTTCAAATGTAAATCAGATACCACTAGCAAAACGCATTTGATGAATTCACAGTTGAACATGTGTAAATACACTAAGCATCACACATAGCCAAGTCTCACTGCTATATTTCACACCTGCAGTGTACTTTGAAGCAAACTTACCAACATTCTCTGCCAGGGCATTTGTGTGTTTTCTGTTGCACAAATACAGTTGGCAAGGTTGCCCACTGTTGTTCACAGGCTCATACACATGAGATCTGAATTAGGTGTCAGTTCCCGAACATATTTCCAGATATCATTGCAAATAAATGTTAGGTGATGATGAGAGTGGTGCTGCATTTAGAACCCAAAGGGGGTGTTAGGGAGGAATACAAGATCCTTGTTGCACTTCTCATAAAGTGGTACAATCACAGGCTTCTGCAGGAGGAATATACCAGGTCGTCTTACAAGACTGAGGCATGGAATAGCTTGACTAAGGCTGTCAGCAGTGTAACTGGCATTACAAGTTCTGGTGAACAACACCATTATTGTAACATGAAAATGTGCAAGCACTACCTCCTTAGCCAATGGGAGACAGAATTTTGATCTGGTAATATTCCTGAGTTGTGTAAGTATAGTGTCCCATCACTAGCCAATACAATACCATGGATTGCCAAGATATGCAGTATGTAATTATACTTTTTCTGTTTTCTGTACTGTACAGTTTCTGAAGAGATAAACAAGAATAAGGAAGTGCATCAGGAATAATTGACACATCTCAGAGAGGCATGAGGCTTGTATGGCTCAAGTAGGAATGCTAGCAAAAACACAATACATCAGAAAAGTAATTAACTTTACCAGATTTCAGGGCAACAGTCCATATGAGCTTGAGACACAAACACCTGAGTAGACCTACCTTACACACACATGCACACACACATGTATATGTATATATATATATATATATATATATATATATATATATATATATATATATATATATATATATATATATGTGTGTGTGTGTGTGTGTGTGTGTGTTGGGTATATAAGCTTGGTCCAATAGCTCTTGGTTATTGCATTCGGCTATATATAAATAAACGTAGCTCTGTGTGGGTTGAATGTCAAGCATCAATTACCTTCTATTACAGAATAATATATAAAATCTTTTTTTTCTGCGACCATTAAGTACCATTACAATTTCAGTACTTGCAAATGGATGTCTTTAATTGGAATGCATATATCACATATGCAGTAGTCAGCAAACTGCTTAATGTCTAGAATAACAATGAGCTTGATGTGTTGTATGGCACAAACTGGTGTGTTTTCCCTTCAGCTGCATTAGTCTGCCGCCCCTCACTTTACTGTGCTATGGAAAGATGGACTGACAGCACTGTGAGGAAAGAGTTATTATCATATGTTGAACAAGGTATAGGGTTGAATCTACACCACATGGGATGTTTCAGCTGTTTTTACTGTTGTGTTGTAAGCTGTACACATACTCCCATATATGGGATGTTTCATCTGTCACTGCTGTTGCATTGTACGCTGCACATGTACTCCCATATATGGGATGTTTCAGCTGTCTTTACTGTTGTGTTGTGTGCTACACACATACTCCCGTATATGGGATGTTTCAGCAGTCATCACTGTTGTGTTTTATGTTGCCCCCATACTCCCATATATGGGATGTTTTAGCTGTCATTACTGTTGTGTTGTGTGTTACACACATACTCCCATATATGGGATGTTTCAGCTGTCATTACTGTTGTTACTGTTGTGTTGAATGTTGTAGACATACTCCCATATATAGGATGTTTCTGCTGTCATTACTGTTGTGTTGTACACTGCACACATGCTCCCATATATAGGATGTTTCAGCTGTCATTATTGTTGTGTTTTATATTGCACCCATACTCCCATATATGAGATGTTGCAGCTGTCATTACTGTTGTGTTATATACTGCATACATACTTCTGTTGTGTTATATGCTGTACACTTGCATATATGGGATGTTTCAGCTGTCATTATTGTTGTGTTGTATGCTGCACACATACCCCATGTATGCAATGTTTCAGCTGTCATTACTGTTGTATTTTATGTTGTAGGCATACTCCTATATATGGCATGTTTCAGCTGTCATTACTGTTGTGTTATTATGCTGCACACATCCCCCCATATATATGGGATGTTTCAGTTGTCATTACTGTTGTGTTATACACTGCACACATACTCCTTTTCTTTATAGTGTTTTCATTGTCGTTCAAATGTGTGTGTTTTAGCACTTGACATTTGCCTTGCTTTGTGGTGTGATCAGCCGGTGGTCACATCTACATACTGCTGATGCAGATGGGCAAGAATTCAAATCCAGCATTAGGTCTTACGTTACCATTTGTCATAAAATTCTACCTTGTTAAATTTTCAATATATGTTATTTTACCATCACTACCCTTCTTGGTCCTTTATGTGATTCCCAGTCATACCAACCCTGCTTGTACCTTCTCAAATTTAAGTGCAAGCCATCTGGTCAAAGTATGGATTTATGGGGTGCCAGTTAAACAACACTAGGCACAATTTACATAGGTTTATAGGTGGTACTAGGCTATCGGCCCTAGGGCCTATACAAGCCTAGCCATAACAATTCCCTGGCTATTTATTCCCACAATATTTACTTTCCTGGACCCCTGTCTAGCAGGGTGACTGACATGATCCCCGGGGTGAACTTCCTATCTCCCATCCATTCACATAGAAGACAGTATAATGAAACCTTTAGCATTACCATGCATATTCTGAAGTAAATGAACTCTTGACACATAGATGCATGTTATCATGTTACATTCATTGATGAAACAGAAATAAATACAATTACTAAGGAAAACTACAACATCCCTTAAACATGTAGACAGTCAGCAAATGTGAAAGAGGTGTAAGTATGCCCCTGTTTTACTCACATAATGAATACTTCACTGCAATGATCATGACACATGTAGATGGAAATGACATACATCTGTTCTGAAATGGCTCAAAAATCAAAACTGTCTCCAGAGAATTTTTCCTCAGGCAGACAGTAAATGTTGGAGATGTCAAGGGGAAGAAAGAGGTAACTGGGAATTTCTGGTAGTGCTGTGAGTTGGCAGACTTTAAGGATTCCCTGCGGGATGCACTGTCGGAGATGCTGGGTAGGCAGATTGGTCTGATGATGGAGATGATTTTTTTTGAGCTATGATATAGAATCAGAATTGCCAAGACATGGTAAGGCCTTGCTGTGTCTAATAGTGGTGGCTGCCAAAAAAGCAATTACTAGAAAATGGAAATCAAAATCTAAACCAACTATACTGGAAGTAGTGAATATTGTAACAGATAAAACAACTGGAACCGAGATCTTTAGAAAAGGGTAGGAGCAAACTACACAGGAAAAAAAATGGGAATTGTGGGAACAATACGTACAAGTGAGGAATGAGGTCTAAAAGGTGGCAGGACTTAAATGAGCTGTGTAATGTTTAACTGAGAAAGATTGGTTAGATTATAAGTGATGTATAATGTTTGCAACTGGGAGTGAGCCAATATGGTTTGTGATGTAAAATGGTAAAATGCTTGCAACTAGGTTTGTGACGGTGTAGTTTGTTTTCACTTATATAAATATATGACTGCCTATGTAGTAAGTGATGGTTTAATAAAGATCTTTCTTGTTTAAAACAAAAAAGGCAGGAATTGAATAATATATGTAATATTGCTTAAGTTATATGATATAGAGCAATATATGTGAAGTATAATGTTTGTTATGTTAATATAGTTTGATTACTTTTATATGAATGTAAATGTCCCTATGTCACAAGTGTGATAATTCAATAAAGGTATTTGGAAAAAAAATCAGAACTGTCTATATGCCTGTACTCCTTATTTGCATGAAGCCTGGCACGGAGCATTGTAGATCACTAATTCCCATTCTAAGTTCAAAAACTTTATAAATAATTATGCATATGCTAATACTTTGCCATCATTTGTGCAAGTGAACTTCCCAGCTGTGTGTTTAAGGAAGCAGTTTTGACAAAAATAAAATGTCAGTAGCTAATATCACTCATGTATGTTGTAATGGTTGTTTGTACTCAAGAGATGAGGAGCTCAGGTTTTCCAAGCTTACTTGGAAATGATGACTGTGCACTGATCAACAGTTTAAATTGAAAGACAAGGACCAGGAACTCTTGTCACCTTTAGTAAATTCAGATACTGCCTGGTAAATTCACTGCCTGAGTGTCAGCAAAGACGAAACTTAGATACCCTGAAAGAATATCAACTAGAAAAGGTGAAGCAGAAATCAAATAGATAGAAACTCGTGCAGAAGCAAGGCAGACGATATTAAAACTCCGAAAAGCAAAAAGTTTAATGTAAGGACTTTCACAATGAACACATTGCTTCCTCAGACACATTCAAACACAAAGTGAGTAAGTTTTAAATACATACCTAAAGAGGTACTTATTCAATTAAACAATCTAAAATAATTAATCTTAAAGAAGCAACCCATCAAACTATTATATTCAAGCAGCAGGCATAAAACTCATCGAATAAAAATAGAATAAAACATGTCTAGATGCCTAGATCTATAAACTCTATCTGGAAACTCACTTCTTGAGCTTCCTTGCTTTCAAAACTGGTTTTAATGAAACAGAATCATTAAAACCATGTCCCAAGTGTGCTGCTAACTTCAAGATCCACGGAGTTCTACCCTTTCCATTTTATTAATCAGATCTCACATCCAGACATTTTCAGCTATCACCTTTAAAACTTGAAAGATGAAACCATGTTGTTCCCCTTCCCTCTTAAGATGTTTCGCTAACACACTGTACTCAAGTAAATGACAAATGTTAGAGGTATGATGGGGAAGAAAGAAGTACCTGGGAGCATATCTTTTTGGAGTGCATTGAGTTGGTAAAATTAAAAAAATTCCCCACAAGAGTACTGTCAGGATTACTGGGTGAGAAAATGAGGAAATATTTTTTAATCTGGGATACATATTGTATACTCATTATAAAATATTCACAGTGACACATCAGCTAATGAAGAGTTGCATACAATGATCCTGGACTTAAGAGCCAGGAATGCTTATTTGTCCCTCCACTGTTTGGCAACTGTGTTTATCATCCATTGTCATGGTCAAGACATCATAATGTGAATCAGCTACATATCACTCGCAATATCACAATATCCATGAATGAAAGGCTATATAACTTATCTGAGCAGGCTGCAATTACTAGTAATCAATACATTGATCTTTTGCATGCTTGTCTGTACTTAGTAATTTTAACCCAAACATGTGATGCGCACTCACTGATGAGGTCATCCTTTCAAATGTGCTATATCTCATATGTGCAGTGAGATGTCTCTTGTGGCGCTTGCAGTTTATTCACTGTATTTATCTTGTGTAACTTAGATAGGTAGGTGTTTGATTCCAGCAGTAACTGAATAGTGTGTGTGTGTGTGTGTGTGTGTGTGTGTGTGTGTGTGTGTGTGTGTGTGTGTGTGTGTGTGTGTCTCTACTGCTATGTAGGACTAGCTTCACCCACAGTTCTCAAGTGTACACTTCCACACAGGAGAAACATTTACACCAAGAGAGGGCTCCCTCATCAATTTCTTCACCTTTTAGCATCAAACTTATGCTCTCTGTACACTGATGATATCATCCTTTCAAATATGCCCTATCTCATTCTTGTAGTCTGACTTAACTTGTGGTGCTTGCAGCTGATTTAGTGTATTCTAGTTTGTGTACTGGATGTTCTTCGTCTTCCATTGCTGCAGTCCTTACTATTGGGTATAGTCCGCATCCAGTCGGCCCGAATACCAGAGTATAAGGCTGTCGTCGGTCAGGGCGCATTAGACTGGCGTCAGTGCGTCAGGGTACTAATCGCATGACCGGCGTCATATCCTCAGTCTTTTTTGCCGCGTGATCCGATGCAGAAGCAGTTTTGCGAGTGCAGGTTGGCGTTCTGAAATATTTCCGAAACCGGAGTTTCAGACCGAATCAGAGTTGGCTAAGTACCCGTTGGGAACATTTTGGTTTTTCTTGCCTCAGTATTTAACCGGATGTCAGAAAAAGTGAATAACTGTATTTCTTGTGGGAAACAAATACCTCATAGGGATTACCATACATTATGTATACCTTGTTTAGGGCCTGAGCACGGCGTTGTTGGTTGCCGCTCTTGTGCTAAGTTTAACAAACGCACTATTAAGAGGAGGTTAGACTGTGCCAGATTAGTGTTTGGGAAGCGTTGCAATTATAAAATGCCGTCGGATGCTCCGCCCGCTTCATCCAAGAAGCGCAAGGACAAAACGGCGAAGCCTAGGGTTGATGAACCGGCAGTCCCAGTCGTCGGTTCTTTAGATGGCTCAGTGGAGCCAGAGGTTTTGCCAGGAGTTTCTATAGAGTCTCAGGCAGAAACTTTACTGTTACAGGATGTACCCTCTCAGGAGGCAGGCCAGGCTGAGGGGGCTTCTCAGGTAACTATTCTTCCCTCTCTTCCCAAAGTAGTTGGAGCCTCTCCTTCTGTTGCCAAAACTTCTTTTAGAGGTAGGCCAACTTCAGCTTCAGTAGGGGCTTCTCCTAGCCTTTCGGGTTCTGTACCTAAGAAACATATGCTTAAAATGGCAGAAGATTTGATTACTATGATTAGAGGTTCTATGGGCCCTCCTGATAAGAGGCCTAGAGTGGAACCAGAGTTTGACAGTTTTGAACAGGGTTCAGGGGCTTCTGAATCTTCTGCGGAAGATTTGCAGGAGTATCCTCATTATTCTGATTCTGATGTGGATGATGCCACTCCTTCGGCTTCTCCTCCTGAGGATTTTTCTTTTTCTGAGACTCTGCATTCCATGAGGGAGCACTTTAAATGGGAAGGCCAGGATTACTCTGCTTCCAGGAAGAGGCTTAGGGAATTCTTGTTTTTACCCCAGCATAGGCCCTTAGCTATACCTCCTGTGTTGAATGTGGTGGAAGATGTTTTTGCAGAGGCTTCCCTGAACCCTGATTCTTTGCCTCCTGCTCCTGTTAAACCTGATAGGTACTATAGGGTGCCCGAAGCTCATAAGTATTTGTTTAAGAGTCCTAGGGCGGACCCAGAAACTGTTTCTCAGGGGCCTAAAGGTGTTAAGGCCTCTGTGGTTAAAAATCCTGTTCCCACTGACAAAGAGGCAAGGGCGTTAGATAGGTGGGGTAAGAAAGTGTATACTTCTTCCACTCTAGCCATGAGGCGTTGAATTGTCAGTTTCACATGCTGAAATATCAAAATTATCTCCTTTCACAATTGAAATCTAAGGTGGATGCTTTGGCGGAAGGTATTGATTGTAAAGACTTGCTGGATTTAGTTTATGTGTCTGAACAAGTGGGCAAGCATTCTTTGCAATGTGGTTTTGATGCTGTGCAGGCCTCCTCGAGGGTGGCTGCCACTAGTTCTGTTCTTCGCAGGCATGCCTGGTTGAGGGATCAAAATTTGGCTGAGCATGTTAAGACAAGGATTTTGGATGCTCCTTTACAGTCTGATGTGTTGTTTGGTTCACCTGTGGAAGCAGTTTTAAAGAAAATGGAGGACAAAGCTAAGTCTATGCAAACTGTTAAAGATTTTTTGCAGGTACAGCCACGGAAGTTTAGTAGAAATTGGCCTGCTAAGGGGTGGACATATCCTGCTTATGATTCCCAGTCTAGGGGTAGGTCTAGACGTGGTAGGGGCAGGGCTCAAGGTTCTTTTAGGCCTAGAACAGGAGTTCACCTGCTCAGACTTCTGGTGAGGGCAGGGGTCAGTCCTTTCGTAAACAGACCCAATGACCTGCCTTTTCAGCTGCCAGTAGATTCTCGTCTGGCAGCTCCTTTGGAAGGACAACTGTCTCTTTTCAAAGGAAATTGGGATTTAATTACTCAAGACAGATGGGTGTTGGACATCATTCTACCAGTCCCTGTGTCAAAAGGGGCCTAGGATTTTATTCTCGCATGTTCCTAGTACCAGAGAAGGGGAACACGTGGAGACTGCTTTTGGATTTATCTCTCCTCAACACTTATCTGGACATTCCCAAGTTCAAGATGTTGATGTTACAACAGCTTTTACCCCTGCTGGGCAAAGATCACTGGATGGTAACTTTAGATCTCAAGGAAGCTTACCTTCATGTGCATATCAGGCTAAGTTACAGGAAGTATCTGCGGTTTCAAGCTGGAGATTCTCATTATCAGTTCTCTGCTTTGCCCTTTGGCTTATCTACTGCGCCCAGAGTATTCACAAAGGTTCTGGCTCCAGTGATAGCTTACTTCAGGCTACAAGTACTTCAAATCTATCCTTATTTAGACGACTGCCTGATTCTGGCTCAAGAAAAGGAAGACCTTCTACAGCATCTGGAATATCTTATAGCAGTGCTAAGATGCCTAGGGTATTCTGTGAACGAAATAAAGTCCAGTCTAGTACCCTCTCAAGACATGTGCTTTCTGGGTGTGAGACTGAATACAGCAGCCCAGATGGCCTTTTTAACCCCGGACAAACAAAAGAGTCTGTCACTTTACTTCCATCGACTATCTCATCAGTCCGTGCTGACTGCAGAGACAGTCCTTCAAGCATTAGGGTTCATGGCATCTTGTATTCTGGTGCTTCCCAATGCCAAACTGCATATGAGGAAGTTACAATGGTATCTCAAAAATGTATGGACACAGCACTGCCAGGATTTAGACACTGTCATTCAAATAATACCTTGCCTTCAAAGAGTATTTTTGTGGTGGGCTCAGGAATGTCACCTAAACAAGGGACTCTCTGTGACCCGGCCAGAGGCGAGTCAGATTTTACCGACAGATGCCTCAGACATTGCTTGGGGAGCTCATCTAAATGTAAAGTGGATACAAGACAAGTGGCCTGCCAGACTACAGCATCTACATTTCAACATAAAGGAGATGTTAGCCGTCCAGTTTGCATTGCTGGCTTTCAAGGAGTTACTTCTTCCAGGGCAGGTGTTGATTCTAACAGACAACACAACTGTCATGTGGTACTTCAACAAACAAGGGGGAACACATTCTTATCCTCTATGCAGGCATGCAATGATTTTATGGGAGACTGCGCTACGCTTGCACCTAACTCTTCAGGCAAGGTTTCTGCCAGGAGCACAGAACTCCTTAGCACATGTGTTAAGCAGACAAATCATGGATCCCCACAAGTGGAAACTGGATCTTCATGTATTTCAGAAATTGACAGTGTCATGGGGAACTCCAGACATAGATCTGTTCGCTTCTCCACTAAACCACCAGCTGCCACAGTTTTGCACAAAGGGGTTTCATCACACAGCTTGGAAAGTGGATGCTCTGTCTTTCAGTTGGACAAACCTTCATCTGTATGCCTTTCCACCTCTGCCTCTTCTTCCAAAGGTACTGTTAAAGGTCAGACAGGACAGGCCAAGGATGATTTTGATAGCTCCAGATTGGCCTCGGCAACACTGGTACCCTCTACTACGGAGTCTGGTAAAGAAGCCTCTATGGCCTTAACCTTTGATTCCACATCTGTTATCCCATCAGGACGGTCTTCTGCTCAATGTCAAGCTTCACTCTCTTCCTCTGACAGCCTGGCATATTCTGTGTTGAAACACAGCAGGTCTCAACTTCCTCAACAAGTTTTAAATGTGATTATGGAAGCTAGAAGACCTAGTACAAGGAAAGTGTACGCAGCAAAATGGAAGAGATTTTTATTTTGGAGTAAAGCAAAGAATTTGGAGATTTCTGAGCCTAATTTGAGTATGGCTCTTCAATATCTTACTGAGTTACTGGACAAGGGTCTGTCCTTCTCTTCCATCAAGATTCATGCTGCAGCAATCTCAGCTCACTATGACTGTGACCCACCATTGTTTTCGCATCCTTTGTTCAAGCAGTTTCTTAGAGGGGCTAAGAATATAAGACCCCACGTAGAGCTCCTACTCCTGCTTGGGATCTCAATTTTGTGTTGGAAAAACTTACTCTACAACCTTTTGAGCCTGCGGCTACTGCTGAATTGAAATAGTTGTCATGGAAGACTGCTTTTTTGTTGGCTATTACTTCTGCAAGAAGGGTGTCTGAGTTGCAGGCCCTTATGGCAGTCGAGCCCTTTTGATTTTCCATAAGGATAGGGTATCATTACGTACTAATCCTTCCTTTATGCCTAAGGTGGTTTCTAGTGTGGCTTTAAACCAAACTATTCATTTGCCTACCTTTTATGCAGACCCCAAAATAAAGGGGAAAAGATTTTGCATACTTTAGATGTACACAGGCAATTGCGTTATTACTTAAGCAGGACTAAGGATTTTAGGCAGTCTCAGCAGTTGTTTGTTTCTTTTGCTTTGAGTTCGCAGGGCAAGCCTGTGTCAAAACAAACTATTTCTAGGTGGATTGGCTTTTGCATTGCATTTTGTTATTCCCATCATGGCAAGGAGGTTCCAGCTGGGATTCGGCCTCATTCCACTAGGGCTACTGCCACTTCAACAGCATTTCTACGGGGGGTGGCAACTAAGGATATTTTGGAAGCAGCTACTTGGAGTTCAGTGCATACTTTCTCTAAGCATTATCACCTTCCTATCTTCTCTAAGTCTAGGGCTGGTTTTGCCACAGCTGTTTTGCAAGGCATGTTGTCAGCTCCTGCTTCTTTATGATTTGCCAGCCTCCCTTACCTCTGCTTTGGGATTCTACCCAATAGTAAGGACTGCAGCAATGGAAGGGGAAGAACATAGTACAGTTTTGTACCTACCATAAATGTAGATGTTCGAGGATTCCATTGCTGCAGTCCAATTTACCCTCCCTCCTTCCCCTCTGTGTTTAGGGGTGGTTGTGTAGGTGATTTACCTGCTTATATTTTTGTATATATTGTTCATGTTTTGGTGCAGGTATTTTGGGCCTTGTCTTTTTAGGGTCTTCTGACATCTGGGGCAAGAAAAGACTGAGGATATGACGCCGGTCATGCGCATTAGTACCCTGGCGTACTGACGTCAGTCTAATGCGCCCTGACCGACGTCAGCCTTATACTCTGGTATTCGGGCCGACTGGATGCGGACTATACCCAATAGTAAGGACTGCAGCAATGGAATCCTCGAACATCTACATTTATGGTAGGTACAAAACTGTACTTTTCACCCACAGATCGCATGTCTACACTTCAACTCAGGAGAAATATTTTCACCTGGAGAGACCCAACCCCAAACCATTGCTCTGCCACATACTGATGTGGTAACCCTTTCAAATGTGCTTTATCTCACACTTGTAGTCAGACTTCTGTGGCACTTGTGATTGATTCAGTGTCATCTAGATTTTACAGTCAGCCAGGTAAGTGCTCAGCAATTACTCCCTGACTCACTTGTATCAACATGTGAGTGATTTGAGATCAAGGTGTGGATGGTTTAACGCATGTGTCTGATCTCTAGCTTTACACTGGAAGAAGGCTCTCCAATCACTTTCAGCCCCTTTTAGCATATGCATCTTTTGCAAAACAGTGATGATATAATCATTTTAAACGTGCCATATCTCAGAGTTGTAGTCAGAGTTCTTCTGTGGTGCTGGCAGTTTACACAATGCATTCTATCTTCTGTACTTACATAGACATGTGTTTGAATCCAGCAATGACTCACTTGTGTCCCTGCACATGTGATTGTAGAAACTGGGAGGACTGGTTTGACCCAGAAGCAACTAACATTGTAATTAGGATTACCTAGGTATCTGCTCTGTTCACTGGAGTGGATGAAGGTAAAAAATTTAATGTCGTGATGGGGTTCACCATAGTATATTATATCGTATGAGCTGGCAGTGCACTTTTCAGGGTTTTCCCCCTTTCTTCATTGTGGTTCGACAATGGAGCTGGTGTACATAATTTTGGGGGTTTGGGGGCTTGTTTTTTTTGTGTTTTTAAGGGATTTTCAGTGTACTGTTTTTGCCATGTAATTAGCAATGAATACTGAGCTAAAGAATAATTCTTCACCTTTACAAAGAAAACCTAATTATTTTGATTTATAGGTACTGGACACATCATTATCTTTATTTAAATGTTTTAACACTTAATGAACAGCATGACTATATAACCCCCCCAAACCTATCTAACACTAGGCTTTTCTTCCTTGACCCAGCCAGTACATTTGTTCCTCCTGTATGATAAGAGTCAGGGCCATTCATTCTTCTTACAGGACAGGAACCTACACCCTACTCATTCCCATGATGAGGCAGGAGTCTCAACTATCCATTCATTCCCACAGAAAGCAAAAGTTAGGTGTAAGGAAGGGAACCCATCATGCAATATTGTGCAAGTTCTCTGCCTATGCCTAACCTAACTTCTCCCTATAGTGGCTGGTGGCATTTATTGAAGCCACTGCCTAGGACCTCTTTATGTGAGCCTAAATATATCCAGCGACAGTTTACCTGGCTAACATATGGACAAAGCCACCTAAACCAATAGCCGCTATCAGCAGTACCCTAATATGCCTGTTGGTGTCAGTAGTGCAATAGATAACACCACCTTCCTTCTCCCAGCCTGCAAGCGGGTGGCAAGTTGACATTGTCTTTTTACTATCACCCTTCCCATCCAGTTTCTCGTGCTGCTAATGAAACATGGACCACCTGGTGTATAGTCGGAGCTTTATGCCTCTATGCCCCTGAACCAGGCTTCTAGTACTATGGTTATAGTATTTTACCAGCTCCACGTGTCTTTTTGTTTCCTATGTATGATCAGTCTGATGGGTCCTCTGTCTGCACCCAGTCAGGCAATTCATTCTGTAATGGACAGCTAAGTATTCCCAGGCTAGACAAGGGCTGTACAGCCCATTTATCCATAGGCCTGTAGTCCAACTGATGCATTTGTTTCAAACAGTGTGAGTCTGGTAGTACAGAGGGGGCCAGCTTAAATGTCCTGCTGAGCCGCCTCCCCCGACAAATGGAGCACACTCCTCCCTCATTGAAGCCATTGTACCTCTGCTACTGCTGTCTTACCACAACAAGCATGCTTGTGCATGCAAATGCACAGTGACAACACATGCTTATAGGCTCATGCCCCACGGATGCAATATCAGGTGCTCCTACTGTCACCCACATGATGTATCAAAGCCACCTCCCTTCCCCAGAATGAGCAAGCCAGTAGTGACCACTCAGTTTCATCCTCCTTAGTCAGCTCCATCAGATGGCCAATCTGCTAACTGAACTCAGCTTTAATGGGCTGTAGTCAAGGCTTTATCCCCCTATGCTATTGAAGCTGCCTCCTGATTCATACAGCTTTATTAAAAAAAAAAAAAAAACATAAAACAAAGAAGGCAACTTCACTAAAGGCTGGATTCCAAAATGATTTATGCTTGAGATAACATGCTAATGTATGCTTTTATGCCAAACCTGATTCCAAAAAGAAGTATGCAATCACTCAGGCACTACATGATAATAAGGAGTTGAGCTGGCCTCCTCATTACAAAACCTGATTGCTACTGAGAATACTGTAAGATTTAAAAAGTGGTCACTGGTATTGCAGGCTAGGTAGGGGTTCTACAGCCCATTCATCCCTGCCCCTGTAGTCCACTGCATTTCAAGTATATATTAATATACTAGAATAAACTATCAAATGAGGTAAACGCAGCGACAATGTAAAATAATCAAAACCTCAATCAGAAGAAATCAGACTGTAGACTAAAAATTAAGCACTTTCATTTGTTTACCATTTTAAAACACTTAGTGTAGTTGTACATGTTCACAGGTTGCTTGCATTGTCCAGAATGAACATTTAAATGAAGTTCATGTTTTAAAATAGTAAATGAACAAAAGCTCTTAATTTTTAGTCTGCAGTCTAATTTCTTCTGATTGAGGTTTTATTTCATATATTAATATACTTGCAATGCAGTGACATAACCTATTGAAGCCAGTGGTCCAGTCTAGTGTTAGGTGGAGCTCCCCTTGTATGTCAGTGGTAAACCTGCCGGTGTTACATAGACAATTCTCATATGCCTATAGCAGCTACACCTCTGACATACTGAGACTCACTCAGTACAGATGATGTTTTGTTGTGTCAGGCAGTCATTGGGCCCATATGTAATTGCGTGGGATGACATGTGACTGAAGTAGCACTACAATCATTTTTCCAGTGATCTCATAACAGGCAGCAGTAGAACAATCCATTTAAAAACTGTTCAGTCATCCCAATTAACTTATGTTGATTTAGTCTTCAAAAACTCTTGGCAAAATCAGCAGCAGCCTCTGAAAGAATTTGCTTATGATCAAGCAAGATCTTGTCTGTTGAACTTCCTGCTTTCAGATGTTAAGGGTATGGTTTCTTGTTGCTGGTATTTTGTTTCCTTCACTGGGACAGTTTTCACAAGGTAGCATTATCTTACTAGGTGTAAATGATTTAGCCTGGATGATTTCGCCTGCATTCTGGATTACTATAGAGTCTGCATATCAGATGTTCGGTTGCCTAAGGAGAAGCTAAATTCACTTTTTAGATCATCTACTTCTACAATATAATCTGTATAATGCAGGTATTCACTTGGGGGATGTTCTACCTATCCTCTGCTATAAAACATCACAACATCAATGCACACAGTGCAAATGTTAGTCACACAACCTTAAAAGTTGTATATATATATATATATATATATATATATATATATAAACAAAGGAAACACCTGAAAACAGGTATTCTAGACATATACCCATGCAGAGGGACAAGAGAGAGACTTCAAAAGATATTTCATCTTTCCAAGAGGATAATCATATCCCTTCTTCTCCTATGGTGGACACCTTTGTACCACAGCTTTAACTTTCTCACCATCTATTTTCAAGCCTTCCAAAGATAAAACATGAGTCGTATATGCCAACCCTATAACTCTTACTTGTGCTCTGTGTGAGGTTGCACTGTCTTAGTCTTTTGAGTAACTAATTTACTCTCTTTCAAATGCTCTTTATTGGCTACCCCAACATACCATCACATTACATATAATTGTAACAACCCCTTCAAGCCCCTAAATCAGCTCTTCAAGAGTTCTCTGAATCACTATCTATATGTTCTCCCAAGTACAACACCAAAGCTTAACAAATCTGTATCTTCTCAATGTTGAATTAAATGTAACAAAGTTGTGTGGAGAAGACCATTAAATGTAGAATGCACAAAGCAAAAATAATTCCTTAAATATGATTAGCACCATAATTCAGGACAGCCTGATGTAAGAGTATCCCTCAAAAATATGTGCACTTGATTTCCAAAAAAAAATACTATCATTAATAAGTTTAGCTCTACATAATATTAGCTGAGTTTATACCAAGATGTCGTTCAAAGCAATTAATTCATTTTCCAGTGCATGCTTTACCCTTTCAGAGGTTTGGGTAGCTGGAGTCTTTCCAAACACTCAGTGGATGTTAAACCAGACAGTTGCTGAATCCTTCTCTAAATGTAGGAATATACAGTCTCTGACACACATACTCTCACACAAACACACACATACTTCATACAGGCCAACACTAAGGGACTCTGGCTAACAAAGTTTGCAGATGACTGCAAACTGGGAGCCATTATTGAATCTCCAAATGATCTGGATATTCTACAAAAGGGCCTTACAGAAACAGATGGTTGGTGCCAGAGCCATGGGCTCAAGCTTAATGCCAAGAAATGTATAGTTATCCCCTTTGGGAAAAACCATGTACTCATGAATGGTGTCACCTTCGATAACCACATCACCACAACAGTCAGGAAATCCTTCTATGTGGCACACCTCATCACTAAGGGCTTTTCATCCAGAAGAAAGGAGGTCATTGTCCCACTGTACTCATCCCTCATTTGACCCATTATGGAGTACAATGCCCCATTTGGTATGTACCTCACAAGACATCTGCAACAGCTGGAAAGGCCACAGCAATACCTCACTAAAGGAATCACAGGCCTAAAGCAGATGCCCTATGCTGTCCATCTAAAAAAACTCCAGCTATACTCTATGGCATATCATCTACTCAGAGGTGACCTCTGCTTAACATACAAGGCCATGTCAAACCCTGAGCTGTTGGACATGCTCCCCTTGAAGAAATCCCAATCCTTCAGAGCCACACCCTCCAGGGATCTAAACCTTGTCATCACAATGAACAAAACATGCTGGAGGGATAGGTTCCTGACCCAGAGACTCCCCATACTCTAGAATAGACTGCCCATACATGTCAAGCAGAGCACCTCCTTGGCCCTCTTCAAAAGGAACCTTGATGATTAGATGGGAGATAGGAAATTCACCCCGGGGATCATGTCAGTCGCCCTGCTAGACAGGGGTCCAGGGAAGTAAATATTGTGGTAAGAAATATCCAGGGAATTGTTATGGCTAGGCTTGTATAGGCCCTAGGGCCGATAGCCTAGTACCAACCTATGAAACTATAACCTATGAACCTACACACACACACACACACACACACACACACACACACACACACACACACACACACACACACTCAGCCACAAGCATATTATATACATACTTTTGCACTTTTGGGTAATTTAGAGATTCTACAATTCATCTTATAACATGACCAATTGATGTGAAAAGAAACCATAAGATCCTTTGCCATGGTCTTTGTTAAAACCTCACAGGAACATAGAAAGAATATACAGACTCTACCCAGAAAGCAACAGTGGTAGCAACCCAAATGAAGACTTGAGTATAGTCAGACAGCTGTACTAATGACTGGAATAGATCCTGCTATAAGGCAGCAGTACTACCAAGTGCACTAGGCCCTACAAAACTGAATACTTTTACACATTTAGATGCTGCTTGTACAAGTTTTTGGTTTGATCTGTTGAGAAAAATACTGGCTGTTTCACTTCACATTGTACCTCCAGCCACTTTATTTATCTTATTCTTCAAAATATGAGAAAATAATTCAGTTGTAGTAGTAGTATCAGAGGTAAAATGAATGATATAGGCTAAATATACTTCAAACTCAGTTTCACAGAGGAAATTCATAACACCCTTTCAGTTTCAGTAAAACCATCAGATCTGTATGATCTTCATTGGCAGCCATTGTGTCAAAATCAGCTGCCTCATTTGTTAGAATGTGTTTATACACATCATACATTAGTTTACAGTTTAGTTGTCCTGTCTGGGACTTACTGGCTTTCTAAAAGCTTGAATGATTACTGTAATGAAACCTGTGTTGAAATGTTATACTTCCCAGAAACATGCATAGTTTATTTCTGAAAAAGTTAATAAGTGACTTCTAATGGCAAAATAAAGCTTATTTCATAGTTTTGAAACATGCTGATTACAGAATTTGTGAAATTTTACTGATATTCATATTTAATTTGATTATTAGGTTATCCAGTGTAGTATTAGCTGGAGGGGTTGCGTTTAGAGCATAGACTTTCAAATAGAATCTGACTGTCCATTGCATTGCAAATCAGGCAAAGGTCTCATGTAAGTAACCTCTAAGAAATAGAATAAGATGAATTCTTTGAGCCTTTCTGAGTAGTTAAAATTTACAACCCTATGTCTTTTCCATTTAGGAAATGATTTTATCTTTCTGACTTTGTTCATGTACTTTGCTCAAGACCTGCAAAATGCAGCATCTTATTCAATAATGGGTCTAGTTGCTGAGTTATAAAATTATCTAACGATCTCCCTGGAGTACTGAGCATATCCTTTAGAATTACATGGGCTTAAGAATATGCTTTATGCTTTTCTTGCTTTGATAGATACTTACTATTAAGGGTTTTAACTGTTGCCTAATTGTATCCTTAGATATGTAATAATACCATCATTTTTAATAAGACAAGTTATTTTATTATTGGAATGTATGTCCATTTTACAAAGTTTCACAATATCACATTTACTGGCATTAATAGTTAAGTTATTACCCCTATGAAAACAAAAAAACAGTAGCTAAAGTTTGGCTTCCAAAATTTAGCACATTTAAAAATTTGACCATAAGCCAACCAACCACCATGGCCGAGTAATAAAACTTTATTAAAACAAAATAATAAAAGTAGATAAGCACTTTACGGCACAAGCCCTTCTTTAGATTTGTTAAACTGCCATTCAAAACGTCATTAAAATGCTATGTAACCAATAGTAATCTTTTAACAATCAACATAATCTTAGTTGTTTCAGCACTTGTCTTTAAGGGACCTGAGCGTTCAAACTAGGAGACCTATGAGCTTGTAATTTTATAATCTAGCATACTTCAGCTAGCTCAGTCTGTAGCACTGACAACATGTCCACCTCTTATAGTCTCATTAATTAATTGCAGTACCATAAAATCAAACCTATGATCTTGGTGTGCAGAAATAAGTCTAGCTAGTGCATTCTGCTTGTTCTTTTGATTAATATCTCAAACATGTTGCAAAATCCTTTTTTCAACATACAATTGGTCTTTCTGACATAAAACTGTTCACAAACTATACAGACTGCAATGTAGACCAAGTTATTTGAACTGCAATCAGCATTTATCCATGGTTCAAAACTCTCACCTGTCACTGGATGTATAAATTCATGTCTTTTTGAAATAAAGTTATAAGCTTTACATCGGTAGCATGGGTGCGTTCCTTTTTTTTGATAAGTCATTGATTCCTTCTTCTGAAAATTATAACAAAGTTATTACTTCAAATTAGCACTGTTGTTAAAAGTAAACTTTGGTCTATCACCAACAGTCTCATTAATGTTATCGTCTAATGTCAAAATTCTCCAGTTCCTTTTAATAACATCACACACTGCTCCAAGACTGCTCAAATAGGTTAAAACCATGTGAGATTCTCTCCTTAGACTGCATGAAGTAGCTTGAATGCTTCTTTCCTTTGTTGACTTTCAGTAAAATGGCTTCCCTCTACCCATTCTTAATGTTTTCTTTCCATGTACATTATTTTCAATGTCTAGTTTCCCATATCCTCTGTTCAGAAACTCTTGACTCATCTGTCCACATGCAGCTTTAAAATCTTGTTCTCTAGTATTCAGTCTAGATGATCTCAGCATCTGACCTTTTAAATGTTATTGTAAACATACTTCGGATGCATAATTGACCTATACAGAAATGTGTTCTTATAGCAGTTTTTTCTAAACAACTTTGAATATAAATAACCTTTGTCATCAATACCTATTATAACATCTAGCAAGTCAGTCAGATTAAATGGATTATGTGTCCTTCAGTGGCAGGACATACGATCAGTTCAAAAGAATTATGTTTGCTTCCAAAAACAAAAAAGACCACTTTATAAAAATTATAGGAAGGCAAAGCAATCATGAAAAGACAGTATTTGCAACAATAAAGATTTCAACAACTGGCAATGAACCACAAACATATAATAACAAAAATCAAAATGAATCATGCCCCAATTTCACTCCAGAAATTCTAGGACAGGTATGGTAAACTATGAAACAACCAAGCCAAAAGAGAACTATGGACCCTAACTCTGCTAACTTAACTCACCAAAGGCCACCCCTTCCTTTACACATCACTTCCTCCTTTTTTTCTCAACTTAACCCTTAAACTCCTCATGCACCACCTAAGTTTCCTTCCAACCTTTATCTGGTCTAACTCTTCATCTAGTATCTCCTGATGTCTGCTTGCAGACTTTATTTGTCCATATCTCCCAGTGAACACACACAAGCCTTCTATTGCAATCAGTGACCAAATTTTATTGAACATTCCACAGATAACATACTAAATTAAATGGGATGAGAAATGCAAAAGATCATCTAAAACAACATTTACAGGCAGTATAAACTGCTCACCCATTTGTTAAAACACACTCAGCACTGACACATCCACCCGCTGTCCCCAACCAAACAATGAGGCAGCTTACTACCTCTCATCTCAAACTTGCCACAAGCCAACTTTGCGACCCTCACCCAAAGCTGCTTACTCTTTCTTCCTCTCAGCATGTTAACCTTTGAGCTACAGAATGTCCTTTCCAGGCCAATTGCCCTACACTAAAGTCAGTAGCCCCAACAGTTCCATAACAACTCTGATCCTGATCTTGTATATACTTAGCAACACCTTGATCATATCACATAACTTCTCCAGCTTCTCTTGAGGCAGACAAAAAAGCTCCCTGTTAAAAAAATAAAAACCCTGTTAATATCCAACATCAACCCCAACAAAATTCAAATACTTGCTTGGCCCCTGAAGCTTATCCAAATCTAATGGAACCCCCAACTCTCTACACATGCCTATGAAAGCTGCCATATCATCCACCACCCCCTCCCAACCTTCATCAATTAACAAGAAGTCATCCAGATAGTGAACCCAATCTCTGTTGTCAAATTCAATGCAAGGCAGTACTAAATTTTTCAAAGGTTGCACATGCCACCGGGCAGCCCTTTGGCATCACCCAATCAAAGTAGTATTGCCTATCAATATACATGCCCTGCAGGTGTCAATCCTCCCACCTTATCAGTAATAATCTGAGGGTTGATTCTATATCCAGCTTCACAAAACCATGGGTCAACCAACATCTTTAAAATTTTCATAGTATCATTGAGTGATGCATATTGGACTTGGGAGTCCTCTCCGGTAATAAATTAATTCACTGAACCCCCTTTGGGGAACAATAAAGGATGACTCAAACATAACTTCCCAGGTCTCTTCTTAGGTACCAAACTCAACATTCATACCTGGAAAGTTTCAAATGGGGGGGACTGTAAACGGGCCTAATATTCTACCTGTGTGTATCACTGTGTCCAGAAGCTCTTGTAAAATGCCCTCTCTCCCCACTATTGACCTTAGGTTATTACATTTCTTATTACTCCCCCAGACCCAACTTCATCACAAAGCCTGTAGTAAAACCCACTATCAACTCTTCTGCCGCATCTGCATCTGGATAGACTTGCAGCAGGGAAGCCAAAATTGATGCATTAATGAGAAAGTGAAAAAGCTGATCTTTCACTTCTCCCTCGACAACTAAGGGCCCCCCCATTTGCTATGAAAATTACCCCTCTCCTGCCTGACCCCCTCCAATTGTCCCATGCCAACATTTCACATCTGGATGTGTACCCCCCACAATCTGAGCATACATGAGGAAATCTACAGTTTGATCAAGAACACCTACCCAGATTAAATGCCTAGCTAATACTTGACATGACCCATATGTCATCTGATAGCTTACTCTGTCCCCATTATCCAGTATGGTAGATAACCACATATCCACATGATGCATCTAACAGCACATCTTATCAACCACCTTGCATTTATAGAATTGTTGATTGTACCACAGCCAGGCATTCTCTGGTCACAACCTTTTTGCCTGCCAAATCATCAAAAATACACTAAAAGGGGTAGAGTTTGTGACTCATCTTTCTCCAATGACACTGACATATAATAAACAAACCTTAAGGTCCACTTTTCCCACTTCTGAGACCTAAACCTACCCAGCTGCCTCCTGCCCATTGGTGCCACTGCTGCCAATAAATACGTTGTCCCCAGTGCCTCACCCTCAGATACCCTCTGGACCCCTTCGGCATCAATCAAGTCAAAGACTTCCATGTGTTCTCTATTCCAATTTTTTTTCTTAACTGCTGCTGTAATATGGGAGGTGGTAAACCACCCTGATGCCCAGGACAAAGCTTTAACCAGTTCCCTGGTAATGCGTGCATGCTACCAAGGTTCTCTTGAGCATCTACTCCCCTTTGCTGACTCTCACTCTCTCACAATGGGTCCCTAACTGATAACTGCATGTCTATCAGAGCTACCTGACTTATTGCATCCTGTACTTGCTGCTCGAACATAAACAATTCTTGTACCCATATTCATTTATTACCTAGTGAAAGTTATTGTAGCACATTAAGATTTCAGGTATAGAACACTGCAGGTTTAATGAAATGTTTTACCCAAAAACTTCAATAAATTTCATTTGGTGGTCTCTGAACCTAAATTATTATGATTTTTTTATTATGTAAAGTATGTGTGTGTGAAAATAAAATGTTTTCTCAGGATAAGATAACTTGTACTAAAAGGCGAACAGAACATGAAAAATATTTTATTGGAATAAATACAACTGAAAGTAAATTAATTTCTGTCATGGAACTGTGAGAACTTCTAGCTTCTGACCTAGCTGGGCTGTATTACAGAATTTCCATAACAATCCATAATATAGCATATGCAACTACAGCAGAGAAAGTGATAAGTAACAATGGAAATGATGTATTTGAGACACGTTTAAGGCTAAATGTGGAGAATCTGAGAAACTGATAAAAATATGCAGCCAAAAGAGAGAAGTTAGTTTACATTTATTTTACATTTGTCTGACTGGACAACTTGCCCATTTTCAGTGGAGGCCCAGGGAGAAATGCTCCAAGTAGAAAAGATAACATAATATATGAAGAATAACAGTAAAGTAGAGATACAGCACATTCTGAGTAAAGAACAGAGAGCATTTCATAATACAACATAACACAATACAATTAGACAAGAATACATTTACATGCTGAACATGTATTACAGTATTAGCACATGTGGCTAAAGAAGTGTTTAAAACAATGCTGATGTTTAACATTTTATATCTGCATTTGTAGTCTTGATAGTTTGGTATTATTCTCCAAATTTTCATTATGCTGCATATGTTCATTCTGGAATAATATGCATCAAAAATAGAACAGCATGTTAACAGATAAATGAAAATATATTAAAGATTATAAACTGCCTGAAACTATGCTGTAAACAAAGAAGGTCATTTTTGTTTTTTGTGTTGTGCTGCACTGTTGACTGAAAGGTTAATGTATGACTCAGGAACACTTTCAGATAAGAGACATCAGGTTTCCATATAGTAAAAGTCATATTCCCTATGCTGACTAAAAATAAATAAAACTGTGGAGTAATGAGTTCTGTGGCAGCTGATGAAACACTGAAAGATTCGTGGAAGGTGCAACATAGCTGCAAAGTGTTTCTTCACTTATGTCACTAAAATGTGTGGCAATTTGAAAATGCAGAATAACATCTAAAATCATAATATTTTATTTAATTTTATTTGCAATGGCACGATGCCTAGCGCCTGTTCTTAGTAGGAGACTTTCACATGTCTTATGGGAGTTGAAAGGTTTGCAGCACTACAGGTGTAAACTTTCAGGAACTTATCAACACAAATCTGCTTTATTTTTATATGGTAGACTGTCAGTGTTCCCCATTTCCAAGTTATGGGCAGATCATCTTTAAAGGTCTTTGCATGCCTTGACTGATGCCAGCAAACAGTGTTGTTACTAGAAATGACCTGGCAGAGTACTTGTCTAGAGCCTACAGGGCTCACATTACAACAGTCTGTGTGGTTACGTAACCAGTTAATTTATGATAGAAAACAAGACAACCTTCTAGGGTAAGCCATCCCTTGACTGTTATTTCTTTTACTAACAAATACAGTGTATACAAATATTCTGTACTTAAGTTTCACTTTAAACTTGTAGAATGAATTGATGCCTCAAAACTTTCAACATGACACACTTTAAGGCTAACATAACACAAGGAAATGCTGGCCTAAATAAACAACTGGCTCATAACTAAAGCTGCAACACTGTTATTAAGCAAATAGGGCAGTAACACAATAATATCACAACTATCATGTCTTAGAAGACCATTTTCAATTATTGGTACTTTGAATTAGACTATTTAAAAAAGTGTCATTTGAACAATGTGCCACCAAACACTAAAATACATTTCAGGCACAGAAAGTAAGACAGCAATCTTTCAAAAATACCATTTAAAATGCTTAGCAATAATACAATATTTTATTTTATTCTACTTATTTATTGATTAACACCCTTGAGGTACAAGCATTTCTTCTAGCAACACTAATCTGATTAACTATCTTCCTGAGAATCACACAGGATACAATATATACTATGCAAAAGGGAATATAGGACTTAACCCACTAACAATAAATAAATAACCCTCTATATTTTTTATGCTCTACTGTGGAATCTTGAACTGCAAAACCATGAGCATCATAAATGTGGAAAAATCAATACCTGAAACACAGAAAGTCAATAAAATAAACTGTAGGTGTTTTTGCAGAGGGCAAGCCCCCCCCCCCTTGCACCACACCTCTGCACTCATGAGGGGGGAGGACTTATATATACAAACTCCACAGATGCATCAATTCAAGGAAGGAAGAAATTTCCCAAAAGAAGGAAATCATTGCCATTACACATGTTGAAATCACACTGGAAGTGATTTCCTATGGAAAATAGTAATCGGCATTGTGTTCTTCGGTATCTTGTGCTTTGGGCAAGTTACTCTTAAGGAATTTCACCAAGATCACAAGTATACACCCTGTGTTATACTGCCTTTGGTAGAAAGGATCTATATTTTCCCTTTGTAAAGAATATGTATTTTTACAGATGATTGTTGGGCTTTTAGCATTGTGTATTTTCCACAGATGCTAAAATTGTGAGCATCATAGTAACCTAGCATTCTTTTATAGTTTGTAGAAATAATAATTTGAATAGTTCCCATTCAGGATTGCTCCACTGGCATTAACATATTACAAAAAGCAATATTCCAGCATCAAGTTTTATCTGCTTGTAATTCAGCTGCATGACCCATGGGACTTTCTTCAAGGTCTATGTCAACTGCTAGGAAAATAACATTGCATTACCAGTAACATAACTAATTTATAATAAAGTGCTTTTCTCATATTTAACATTTTATTTATTCATTTCAAGGCAGTCAAAAAGTTAGAGGATATCATACTACCATTATTGCAGAAATCTAGCACTGAAAGAGCTAACATTTTAACAAAGTTAATAATTGATTCTTTTTTTAGTAGGCATTTATTAATATTTCAGTCAGTCCTAATATCTTCTATGGGAGAAAAATGCAATGAACTGTAACTTGCCATAATGAAAAAAATTAAGATGCTTTATTGCTTAGTCAAAGTCACGTTTATCATGGTGTAACATTCAATGTTTCATGCTAATTAACTCCTACTGTTAAAAATGTATGCCAAATCTCTTCTTCCACTGAAGAGATCACCGTTCCTCTTTGCCTATGGTTTAACAGAATACCTAAACAAGATAACATAAAGTTCAAAACCAGAAGGCATTATGAGACAATGGCAAGGAATACAATGATATAGTTTTATTTATTAATGTATTTATTTACTGACATTTGATTACCGGGAAAGTCTGTCTGGGTAGGTGACCATTTTCAGCAGCGACCTGGAGAGCAAAGATCCAAAGTATTACAAAAACATTTTAAGAACAATAATTTTACAGTCTTCAAAACTAATACAAAAAAAATCTACATTTTAAATAATTATACCAAATTAGACATAATATGAAGACATTGGTTAAGAATAGCTACAACTTATATGACAATGTTTTAATATTTAGAGACATTTTATCCAGTTTATAGAGAAATTAAAGGTAAATTAGTGTAATACAAACAGGAATTGCAATATGAAGTGAGAAAAAAAGGGTTATGGCATATTTAGAAAGAGAGGCAGGGGAGAGAAACTGAAGTAAGGGAGTGAGTGAAGAAAGGAGAGTAAGGAGATGTACGGCATGAATAGGTATTTATTCATATTTAGGGATATAGTTTATCCTGGGGTTGAGCAAGAACAGAGTCAGGCTTTCACAATGAAGTCTTTCAGAGTGGATTTAAAGGACTGGAAGGAAGGTATTGACCTGCATGTTAGACTTAATTATATTCATTTAATCTCATACCCCCAACCTTAAAAACTGAGTCATCATCAAATGGTTAGCTTTCTTGTGTTCTGAGGTCAGACTAGAACCTGTAACCCATTATCATAATTTTCCTGTATAAGCTTCATACATATTCACATCTGTTTCCTTCCAAAATTCTCTAAGATACATTCCTTGATGAAAAACATATAAGAATTGTAGTAGTTATTTTTTTTTCTTTCATACTGGTTAAAATTGTGAAATCTGCCTGCAATTCGGAATTCCATTGTTTAATATTCACAAAGCTAGAAAGTAGTTAATGTGACCTTTAGGAAAATGATAATCCAATGGAATCAAGCACTAGACTTTAACCTGAACATACAACCAATGCGATGCTTTATTTAATAAAAATAATGCAGTTTTGAGTAATCGCCAAATGCATGTCAGTAGTCTAAATATATGCAAGGCATTGCTCTTATTCCCTTTTATTATCCCTTTTTCAAATAATTAAACCTCAGTGTCATGGATGTAAAGTTTCAGAAGGCAAGGGCACAACCCTCAAAAAAGTTTAATACTTGTATTTTTCTTCAATATTGACATCACTAAATGTTGTCACATTAAAAAGCAGTTTCCTTGCAAAAATAACAAAACATTTATAGGAAAAATGTTATCCTTCCTCAGTCCGCCCTTGTTTCCTTGTTTTATGTATGCGGATGTAATATTTTCTGCCAAGGGCATTTATTTAAACAACAAATGTTTTAAATCATGGAGCACTATATCTCATACTAAGTGCATTTCAATTTCCCTGTGATTGTACTTTGTATTCTAAATTGGTTTCCACTAAAATCTCTATTTTGTTCCATAACTGCGAACAAGTTTTTTAAAGGTTACTACAATTTTTCATCTTGATATTTGAATAACATTGCAATATATGCTATCCATATTTATGGGCTTAGAATTGCTTTGAAGAATTTAGTTAAGCTAAAGGAGAAAGTAGGACCTTGAAAAACTATTTTGCTTTTTCATCCATCTACATCTGCTGCATTACTAAAAGCATCTAAAATGAGCTCTGGGATGTAGCATTGTTCTGAAAATATATATGAATAACCTGAAGCCCACTTGTGATATACTTTGGTAAATGGCTATAGAGTTTTGTAACAAAGACTGCAAAACCGTTTGTAGTTCTGTTGATAAAAAATGTGCTATGTATAAAACAAGCAACGTGAAAAGTATGGTTGGAGACATATTTGTTATATAGCTTAAATGGTATTCATTTGTTTCATGTAAATAAAATATGTCCACAGTTAGACAAGTGGTGATTATTTCATGTTTTGCATTTCATGGGCTTCACAGCAGAAAAGTTCAGGCAAGTGCATTCCTTTAATCTTGAGAAATGTGATAAACTAATTTATGTTACTCAGCTTATTATTTGTACACAGTCAAATTATTCATGGCTGTATCATATGTCAGGCTGCAGCTGTAATGTAGGAAAGATTAATAATGTCTCATTGTTAGCTTTTGCTGATATAATCTTACTGATTGCTTCTTATAATGCTCAGATGACTGGCATAGTGGTATAACAATTAGTGCTACTTCTCAGTGTTTGAGTCTCTAATTCAGTTCTCAGACGAGGACCCTTCATGCCCTTCCCATATCCTAGTGGTGAAGTGGCAACCTTCCACAGCGCCTCTAGGGGTGCATGCTGTGTGTGTGTGTGTGTGTGTGTGTGTGTGTGTGTGTGTGTGTGTGTGTGTGTAGGGTCAGATTAACAAGAAGGAAATGATGCTGCAGCTCCTGGTCCCATATTTAAAACTGGCCCTGATACTGCCAGTTGACCCTCTCCCACTTTTATGACCCCTGTGTTGCTACCATGCTAAATAACTAGGTCCCTAATACAGTTCAGCAGCAAATCCATGGGGATAATAATCAAGTATTTTGTGTGTGTGTGTGTGTGTGTGTGTGTGTGTGTGTGTGTGTGTGTGTGTGTGTGTGTGTGTGTGTGTGTGTGTATGTTTGTGTGTCAATTGCTGAGCAAAATTTACTATGAAAAATAACATTTTACTGCTAGATCTGGTCTGTTGTTCTTTGTTTTATTACCACCATTTGACATTTTGAACCTGTTGAGCTATTACTTTCATCCTTAACAGTTTCTTTAAGTATTTATTTATTTTGGGATCTTACCTGATGATCACTATAAATAAAGGATTAAAAATTAAAAGTAAACCCTACATCAGCAGAATAAATCTTCCCTCCTAGTGCCGGATCACATTTTCTAATTACACATTGAACAATTACATGGGTACAGATACAATTATAGAAAAGAAAATAAACCATTTTAAACATTCTCATTAAGGTCATGCATTATACCTATATATTTTTCTTTTTAGCAATTATCATTTACTTCATCATTATATAATCACTCAAGGCCTGCCTTCCCTTAAAATCCACTCATTCTCCTGGGTCCTGAACATTGTTCTGCATGTATTGTTCCCATACATTAAGTTTATATTTATGTAATTTGTTCCTTCCTTTTTCTTAAGATCGATCTGAAATTATTTTATCTCACTTAGAATATTCATTACCTCATTTATAGTTGGTTTAGATTTTCACTTCCATTTTCTAGCAATTGTTTTATGGGCATAGATAGCATTAAACCTAACAAGGGATTAGTGTGAATAGACAATTCAGAGCTTATATTCTAGCTCCAAAGAATCATTTCCTTAGTCACAAGCACTTCTTGCCAAAACATTTCTGAAAAAATATTCTGTAGGGAATTTTTAGAATCTGCCAACTCATTACATTCTGAATAAAACACGCTCCCAATTATGTCTCCTTTTCCTATCACACCCTCAGTAACTGCTATCGACCCAAGAAAAAAAAATTCTCTGAAGTCTTCTTGTCTTCTTGGGGAAAGAAAATACCTTTGCAAATACTTCCATGCAAAAATCATAAGCTTTCTGAACGTTGTTGTATATCTGTGAGCTGTACAGAGGTCCTTCCACTGTAACTTTGTAAATGTCCTTTTCAGACTCTCTTTCCAAAGTGTTCAGGCCTCTAATTGATTTTTATAGCTAAAGTGCAATATTTTACATGCACTACTAACTATCCCTTGATTAATGTTAACTTCTGTTCTAGATTCAACTAAAAGCTCAGATTCAGCTGATTTTTCACATAGCACTCCCCTATCCTTTTCTGTTTTCCTATATTCTGCTATCAATCCCTAAAAGTGAAATTTCTAGCATGCTGTCCAAGCTTCTTCTTAGCTTTATCCCCTCTATTAACATCCCCCCATAAATATTTGCCCCCAGTATCACGGGTCCTTTGCTAATTTTCTCCCAAAAATTCTAGCCCCTACATGCAGTCTTTTCTCCACTCCCATTTTGGCTTAGGTCTTAGAATACCTTCTACTACTTTATCCTGTATGGTTGTCACTATTCTCCGTAAGGGCCTGCATCCAAAATCCTGCTGTTTCCTTATTTCTTGAACTCCTCCCCAGTTTCATCATTATGCCTTTCCACTTGCATGTGTTGCCTTCTGCTTATGGTATGTATATGACCCTCAAATGTGTAGGCCTAAAAGTATCCTATCCCTTCAAATTAGGTAGTCTTAAACCATCTTATTATATGAAGAGAAACAACTTATCCTATGCAGCTTTTGCCCTCTACTCACTCCCAAATAACCTCATTCAACTGATATATATATATATATATATATATATATATATATATATATATATATATATTTTTTTTTTTAACTTTAGATACACAGACGCCAATCATAAACTCTGCCATTTTTAAGAAAACAATATAACCATAAAGAATTGGTGTGAAAATGTTTACTAATGCTAAGAATGTCCAATGAAAATGTTCATGTTACTCAGTATAATGTTTCTCAGAACACATAAGATGGAGATCTGTCAACCTATCAGCACTGAAAGTTAAATCTTCTGCCTTGTTTGGTTCACCATCATTTCCCCAAGTGAAAATTCACTGTAACTTCAACCAGTGAAAACAAACCGATGAAAACTATACCTCTATGAATTTCCTAAGAATGCTTTTTTCATTTTGCATAAAGCAAGCATGAAAGCCCCCAGCAATCCCTGTTATTTGTGATGCATGGGACAAGCACCAAAGCCCCCTCCCCCCCCCATTTTGGAGCTGTCATCACCCTATACTTTATTTTCTTAAATATACTAATTCCATGGGCACACTGCTATGGAGAAAAGTGAAAAATCACACACAAAAGTAGTCACTTCTTGTACACAAATAAGTACACCAGCAGTGATATCCTATGAAGAATAGCACTGACATGGTGGGGTATGAAACTCATCCACGTCACACCCAAAGAAGAGCAGCCTAATGGCTTGATTATACCATGTCTGTAATACTGGTACAGAAATCCACCTTGTCACCAGAATTTATTTGTCAGAAGACAATACTAATGGCATCCAGGCATAAGCAAGATTACTAAGTGCTATTGAGGGAATCTGTCCATAAATGTTATTATTAAATGTTATTGAGGGTATCTGTATATAGCTGCTATTATTAAGTGCTAATGAGGGTTTCTAGACATAAGCACAATTACTAAGTACTTTTGAGAGTAACTGGGTTTAAGTATTATTACTATGTACTCCTGATGATGCCTTGACTTAAGAATGATTATTAAGTACTACTGAAGGTACCTGGACATAAGCATTATTAACTACAATGGAGTGTATGCATTCATATATACTACCTCAACAGTATATAGTAAACATACTATATACTACCCTCAGTTCTATATAGTATGTTTACATTATACTATGAAGGTATCTAGACTTAATTATTACTAAGTACTACTAAGGGTAAATGGACATGAGCATAATTACTTAGTACCCATACATAATCATATTCATTAAGTACATCTGATGGCACTTGCACATAAGCATTATTACTAAGTACTATTGAGGGTTCCCATACATAAGCATGATTACTAAATACTTGTAGGGCTGCAGCTGACTAAAGTATGCTTTTCAATTAATTTAAGGTGCATAGACTTCAGAATTTAGTGCTTTACATTTATTGATTCAGGATGTAAACTACTTTGATTGGAGCTATAGGAGGGTGTAACCCAAAAGAAAAAGATTAGCTTCAAAAACATAGTCATTTGCATTATTTTTGTATTAGCATAGTTTTCGATTAAACAGTAAACCTCCTGACATGGAAACAGTACTAAACATTGAAAAGAACATTATTTTGCCTTGGAAGAGGAGGAATGTATATTTCTGTCTGCAGCAGAGAATCCCATTTAATACTGGAAGGGCAACAGCAAACCAAAGATGGAGATCATTGTTCAAAATGTTTGAGACACACAACCCTATTCATGTACGCCATGGTCATTTGTAGTTTTTAGAAGGCAGCAATGTAACAACATCTAGAAAACACATATATGACAACTTCACAAATTTACTGCAGATTCATCATCTCTGTAATGTGTTATGCAGAAATATACTTGTCACATAACATCTCTGCAAAAGTCAGTATATATTTCTGTATGTTGGCAGGGCAAAGCACGTACAGAAAGAGAAGATAAACAATAATTTGCTACAAACTGTAAGTATTAATCTACCCGACTATATCCAATTCTTCACCATTAACACCTTTTAATATTATAATGCTATCTGAGCTACAATATGTGTTAGTATGGATTCACAGTGGCTCTCACTAACATGAGAATGAAACACAGTTTTCACTGATGACAACAATTACCTTACACACTACTTATGCATTTAGTGTCATTTTGAGACCTGTTTATGAAACTTCATGATGAAATTTCAGTTTTCCAGAGTCACTGAACTTAAAACAATTCAGCAAAAATTAGTGATGGTCATTTCATGAAAGACTATTTCCACTGCATCTTTTTCACTTCTGAACTTGGATCCTCCAATAATGTGAAGCTTCCTCTAAGTTAACAAAATTATTTGCATCTGATTATAGCTGAAATCTGGATTCTGGCAAAAAGTAAAATGAAGGTTTTGTTTTCCTTATTCTTCACAATTTTATGAGGTGCCAGCAATCCTTCTTTTTAGCAGAGTGGATGATGTAGAACGACTATTCCTTCACTTGATTCGCACTTTCACATGAATCACTGGAGGTCTAGCTCAAACAGTTCTTAAGATGATGTCTTTGCTTGAATAACACGCAAACTTCACATTGATATATTTTGATCTGTGGTATGACAAGGAAGGCTTGGATAACAGAAATATATGTGTTGCCTATGTTCTATGTGAAATGTCCATGAGTGAATTAGGTAATACATGGGTCAACGTAATATGCTATAAAATCAAGAGAGAAATAATGTTGTTGTAGTGAGGTTCATAGTATGAACTTGGCTACAACTACATTTTAAGTGACATGCTAATGTGTGAGCCTCACTATTATTAGCAAAGCTCTCATTGTAAGGCACACACTGTGTTTCTGTGCCTGTATTCACCAAAGAAAATGTGTAAGAAACTAACATCTTTGAAAGCTGTAGCTAACACTGCATTGATACATTTATAGCATCTAGAAGTGAAGTACCTCTGTTTCAGGATGTCTTTGATTATTTCACTGATTTTTGCTCCATTCCTACTAAAATATTTCAATTTGTTAGTCAGCCATGATGATTATAGTAAACGAATTATGCTGGATGTTATAATTATAATTAAATGTATTGCTTTTCAGAAAACACATATTAAATCAGATCATATTATAACAATACCAATATTTTAAAAAAATGTGTCTTTATGTGTGATATTTCTACCCAACCAAGTGTGTCCTTTTTCTCTGACTCTTTGCTGGGACATGATAAAAGCAACCAGTAGCTTTAAAAAAGGTTTGCCATATCACAATGCCACATTTTGTTTTAAAACTGGAAATAATACTATTTAAGAAACTTTTCTGTGTGGAAGATTTTCAGTCCATATAATTCTAGTTAATCACTGTATATCAATCAGATCAGACAATAGTAGTAGAAGTAGCGAACGTAAACTCGTCTTAAGTCAAAACAAAACAAAAAGTAATAATAGAAAATATATAATTGTACAGCATTACTAAGTATTCGAAAGTAATCCAAGCAAGGCAGGCAGTCTGTTTCCAGTCGAAAATCCTTTATTAAGTACACAGACAAGCAATCCAAGTAAAACAAAAATAGAGTACTAATTTCCTCACAAGCTTTCTAAATATATATATACTTTTTATCAGGTATGGGAGTGGTTTATTGTGCTGTAAAACAAAGTGTTATTCGTACATATGTTAAAATCACATCCCTTCCCCCATCAGTGTGACATTCGAGCTGGTCCTGCCCTACTTAGTAGCCGTCATAATAATATATAACCCTTATGTACTTTAAATAAAATTTATAATGATGTGGTACCTCTTATTTAACCAAATTATTAAGTAGATTATTAAGTCTGTGATTTTATCCAAGACAATATACTACATGGCTGGAAATATATCAACCTTAGTTCATTTGGCAATCATAAAATATATATAAATATATACATATACATTTTGCATGTAAAAATCAGTTTCTGTTTTCATAACCTATTGTTAACAAAGATCACTTTCGTCCTTCTAGACTTCTTCAGGTCTGTGTACAAGAACCCTAAAAACCTACACAATTGTATAATTAGTTATTATTGTTATTACACATCATTTTGAATAAAGTGGAAAAAAAGAACCAGAAAAAAAATAAAAATAAGAAAAAATGTATGCATGATGATGGAAACAAAATATACAAAATATACACTTAAATTTCAACTGATTTAAAATGGTATTTAAAACCAATTTGTAGAATAAAATAGAATAAAATACAATTAGTCATGTAAACAATGTGGCAGTTTTCTAAGTTCCAGTGCACTTTTAATTGAACAGTAGTAGTTTAGTCCAGGCTTCCTAAAAGAGTTCAGCTTTAATTGCCACATGAGTTCATGTTTCTCTAGAATATTCGGGATGTCTCCTTCAAGATCACCCATGTCTATGCGATCCAGGATCTGGAACTTAAAACCTGTGTGTCTTTTATGAAGAGAAAGGTGTTTGGCTAGTGCATTATTTTTACATCCAGAGCGGATTTCTGACAGATGACATGAAATCCTACGCTTGAGTTTATTTACAGTCTTGCCCACATAGAATGCATCATATTCATTGCACTGTGTCCTGTAAATTACTTTTTTAGTGTTACAGTCACCCCCTGTACTGGTTTTAATGATCTTCTTTAAATAAGGGCAATAAAAACTATCACATTGTGTATAAATATGCAAAATGTACAGTTAGTTTTACAACTTTTAGTGTTTTTCTCACATGGTCTATGTTTAAATTCAACAAAACTTCTAATGTTCCTGGCCTTTCCATAAACAAATGATGGGACTTCACCTAAGATGTTATTCAGAAAAGGGTTTCCTGTGACAATGTCCCAGTTTTCTTCAATAATATTTTTGATACTGTGATAATCCAAAGTGTATGTCAGGATGCATCTATTTTTGCATTTGTTATTCTCTGTGAAATTACTTAACATTTTTCTACTGGGGAGGTCGAGTGAAGGTGCTTCAGTCCTTTTCAGTTCTATAATGGGTTCCAGGATGTTTTTTAACATCTGACTTTCATAGCCTCTCACTAGAAAATCATTCTCTAAGTTGTTCAGGTTTCTCAAAAATGGTTCCATCTCTGTGGTAATTCGAGCTAATCTATAGCCTTGGGATTTCACTACATTATACTTGTTTTTTGTAGGATGTAGACTTTTACTGTGGAGTAATAAATTAACCCTCGTTGGTTTTCTGACTAGATCAGTGGTGATTCTGTTATTGTTGATGTCCTTGGAAATCTGTATATCTAAGAAAGGGGTTGAAGTACAGCTATGGGAAGAGGTAAACTTCAGGAAGGGGGTTGTTTGATTGAGGTAAGTGATAAAATCTCCAAGCTGCAAGGTGTCACCTTCCCACACAATAAAGACATCATCAATAAAACGTAAATAGTATGTGATATGCTGCATGTAATCTGTGTTGTTTAACACAAAATCCTCCTCCCATTTGCCCAGGGCTATGTTAGTTATGCTGGGAGCCATGGCAGCCACCATTGCTATACCAGTTTTTTGTTTGTAGTGTTTGCCATTGAAAGTAAAGAAATTGAAGTCCAGTACAAGATTAATGAGCTTGTTTAACTTTTGCAGTTGTGCCTGTGTACCCTGATTATGTTTCTTAAAAGACTCCATAGCTGCTGTTATACAGTAATTGTGAGAGAGCACTGTGTATAAGGATTGCACATCAATAGTTTCCAAAATACTGGCAGCTTCCACTGTAATGTTTTTTATAGGTTCATAGGTTCATACTAGGCTATCGGCCCTGGGGCAATTATAAGCCTAGCCCGATTTTGTTTGGCTTATGACACCCCTTGATTTGAGTATACTGTGCCCTTTTTAAGGTTTAGTTTGCTGTGCCTCTGTCTAATAGTGACACGGAAGTAATCCCCCGGACAAACCTATGATTCCCCATCCACTCATCAAGATTCTTCTTGAAGAGATTTGGTGAGGTGCTCTGCCTAACATGAATTGGAATTCTATTCCAGAGCGAAGGGAGCCTCTGGGTTATGAATCTGTCCCTCCAGCAAGTTCTATTTATTTCAGTGCTGAGGTTCAAGTCCCTCGAGCGTGTGGCTCTAAGGGATTTAGATTTACTGAGGTGGAGCATGTCCATTAATTCTGGATTGGACATAGCTTTATACGTCAGGCATAGATCGCCTCGAAGTAGGCGGTATGCAACTGAGTAGAGCTGGAGTTTTTTTAACCAAGCAGCATATGGCATCTGTTTGAGTCGCCTGATCCTCTTGGTGAGGTACTTTTGGGGTCTTTCTAATTGCTGCAGGTGTCGGGTAAGGTACATCCCAAAAGGGACATTGTATTCTATGATGGGCCTGATGAGGAATGAATAAAGGGGCACGATTACCTCTCTTGATCTAGATGTGAATCCTTTCATGATGAGGTGGGCTATGTAAAAGGTCTTTCTAACCACTTTGGCAATGTGGTTGTCAAAGGAGAGATTGCTATCAACTTGGGTCCCCAGATCCCTAATTACTTTCTCTGTACTTAATGGGTTACCGCCTATGTAGTAATTTGTGGGCACATTGTTTTTGCCAAAGGGTATGACTATACACTTTTTGGCATTTAGCTTTAGACCATGGCTCTGGCACCAGTTATCCATCTCTGTAAGACCTTTTTGAAGGATGTTTGTCTCAGCTGGAGAGTTGATTATGGCGCCTAGTTTGCAGTCATCTGCGAACTTGGTGAGCCATAGTCCTCCCACGTTGGCCTGTACCTCGGAAAAGTATATACCGAACAAGAGCGGTCCCAGGACAGAACCATGTGGGACGCCACTTGTGACCGGTTTTGAGTCTGACATGGCTCCAGCAACTCTCACTATGTGGGTTCTGTCTTTGAGCCAGTTTGCGACCCATCTTGTGACATAGGGGTTTATATTTAAGCTGGATAGCTTATCTATGATGCCCGAGTGGGGTATTATGTCAAATGCCTTTGCTAGGTCCAGATAGGCTGTGTGGACTACCTTCCCTTCATCTATGGCTTTGGTGACTGTTTTGAAGAAGTCAACCAGGTTTAAAAGGCAGGATCTGCCCTTGACAAAGCCAAACTGGGTAGCATCTAGTGTCTGTAGGTCCCCAATGTCTTTGTTTATGAGCTCCATGATGATCCTCTCCATAGCCTTGCAGACTAAGCTAGTCAGGCTTATGGGGCGATAGTTTTCAGGGTCTGTAGAGGCTCCACCTTTGTGGAGTGGGACCACAGTTGCTGTACGCCATTCTGTGGGCACATATCCTGTAGTGAGGCTGAGAGTGTACAGCTGTTTTATTTGAGGGATTAGTTCTTCTTGGAGTTCATGTAGGACGCAACCCGGGATGCCATCTGGTCCCATGGAAGCAGTGTTTTTTGCTTTGGAGAGGGCAGCCTTCACCTGAGCATCAGAGATGTTTGGGAGGCAGCCCTCTGCCGGGATAGATACTTGCTCTTTTTTTGGGGGGGGGTGGAGAAGTTTGCACTGAACCTGTCTGCCAGGATATTGGTGATGTCTGTGGGTTCAGTGTATTTTTTGTCGTTTAGTATCAACTCAGAACAAGTCTGAGAGTTGCATCCCAGGTTCCTAACATAACTGAAAAAAGCCTTATAATTGTCTTTAGTGTCCTGAGCAATTTTTCCCTCGAAGCTGGCCTTGGAGGATTTTATGAGGGATCGTAAATTTTTGCTAGTACTGATCAGAGATGCCTTCATCATCTTCATTTTCTTCAAAAAATCCATTGAATCTCTTATGTATGACTTATTCTATTCTGCTAGAGGTTTCAGCAAGTAATCAAGGTAAATGGCTGTGGCTTCAGTAAAGGAACCTCCACTTGCTACCACCGGTCTATAAGGTGGGTCTTCTCTGTTCTTGTGTGGCTTTAGTATTCCAAAAAAGTAAGGTAAATGTGGGCATGGGCTAAATAAATAATTATAAAGATTTTCAGTGATAAGTTTTTCTTCCCATAATGTGGTGAGATTAGTGTTCCATAAATCATATGCTCTTTTTATGTCATCCATGGTAAATAACTCATAAAATCTGTTATCTTCCAGCATGTTCTCTATCGTTTGGTTATAGCTAGTGGTATCAGTCATAAGTATACCTCCTCCCATGTCTGCCTTCATTACACGCCTGGATTTATCATTGCCTAGCTCAAGCAATGCTTTTCTTTCTCCCTGTGTTAAGTTATAAAGTTTTTTCTTAGGAGGTTTTTTAAGCAGTTACCTGATATTCATCTCACATTTCACTTTGAAAGCAGCTAGTGTTTGATGTAGTGGTGGACAATAGCTGCTAGGCCTTTTTATAGTTTCAGTAGGCTTATTTTCAGTGTCATTACTTTTGCCATGAAACTGTACCCTTAAGTTGAGCTTCCTCACAAACATTTTAAGGTCTATCAGTACTTGAACAACCTCACTCCTGCAGCTTGGTACAAAAGTAAGTCCTTTGGACAACACACTTTCTTCTTCTTCAGTCAGTGCTTTAACAGAGTGGTTCCAGATAAGTGGAGCACCTGTTATTGTGGTACCTGTTGTTGTTGTTATTGTACCTGTTATTGTGGCTGGTTCCTCCGTCTGAGTCTGGGACCTGGGTTGTATTCGGGGTTTCAGTCGGGATCGCCCAGGTATTGTATTTCCCTCACCCCTGTCCACTGTTTGGTTCTCCTGTATCCCTGGGGGGGCTGCCATGACTCCCAGCATAGCTAACATAGCCCTGGGCAAATGGGAGGAGGATTTTGTGTTAAACAACACAGATTACATGCAGCATATCACATGCTATTTACGTTTTATTGATGATGTCTTTATTGTGCGGGAAGGTGACACCTTGCAGCTTGGAGATTTTGTCACTTACCTCAATCAAACAACCCCCTTCCTGAACTTTACCTCTTCCCATAGCTGTACTTCAATCACTTTCTTAGATATGTAGATTTCCAAGGACATCAACAAAAACAGAATCACCACTGATCTGTTCAGAAAACCAATGCGGGTTAACTTATTACTCCACAGTAAAAGTCTACATCCTACAAAAACCAAGTACCTTGTTTTTCCAAAAGGGTATGACTATACATTTTTTGGCATTCAGCTTAAGGCCATGGCTCTGGCACCAATAATCCGTTTCTATGAGGCCTCTCCGAAGGATATTTGTGTCCGCTGGAGTATCAATTATGGCGCCCAGTTTGCAGTCATCTGCGAACTTTGTCAGCCACAATCCTCCTATGTTTGCCTGTACCTCGGAAAAATAAATGCCGAACAAGAGGGGTCCCAGGACTGAGCCCTGTGGGATACCGCTTGTGACTGGCTTAGAGTCTGACATAGCTCCAGCAACTCTGACCCTGTGGGTTCTGTCCTTGAGCCAGTTTGCAACCCATCTTGTGACATATGGGTTTACATTTAAGCTGGTGAGTTTGTCTATGATGCCTGAGTGGGGTATTGTGTCAAAGGCTTTTGCAAGGTCAAGGTAGGCTGTGTGAACTGCCTTACCCTCATCAATGGCCTTAGTGACTGTTTCAAAAAAGTTGACCAAGTTCAAAAGGCAGGATCTGCCCCTGACAAAGCCAAATTGGGTAGGATCCAATGTCTGTAGGTCCCCAATGTCTTTGTTTATGAGTTCCATAATGATCCTCTCCATAGCTTTGCAGACCAGGCTCGTCAAGCTTATGGGGTAATTTCCAGGGTCCGTAGAAGCACCGCCTTTATGAAGTGGGACCACTGTTGCCGTACGCCACTCTTTGGGTACGTATCCTGTAGTAAGGCTAAGATTAAACAGCAGCCTTATGTGTGGGTTTAGTTCCTCTTGGAGTTCATGTAGCACACAGCCCGGGACACCATCTGGTCCCATTGATGCTGTGTTTTTAGCTTTAGAGAGGGCTGCTCTCACCTGGGCATCTGAGATGTTAGGGAGGCTACACTCTGCTGGGATAGTTATTTCTCCTTTTGGGGGGGAGGAGAAATTTGCACTGAACCTGTCTGCCAGAATGTTGGCAATGTCAGTGGGTTCAGTGTATTTTGTGTCATTTTGGACTAACTCTGAGCATATCTGGGAGTTTCCACCCAGGTTTCTAACATAGCTAAAGAAGGCCTTGTGATTGTCTTTTGTGTCTTTTGCGATTTTTCTCTCAAAGTTGGCCTTGGATGATTTTATGAGTGATCGTAGTTTTTTGCTAGTACTGATCAGAGATGCCTTCCCTTTTAGGGATTTTGCTCTGTCATGTAGTAGCTTCCTCCTCCTGTTGTAAAGTTTGTTTATGGCTGGGGTCCACACAGACTGGGCGCCTGCCTTTGGGGGAATGGGTCTTGGTTTTATTTTGGATTGCATGATCCATGCATTCTTGAAGGTGCCCATAGAAGGCATTTGCAAAGGATTCAGCAGTGTGGGTTGTGGTTTCCACTGGCCCAGGGGCCTTGAAGGATACCACTTCAGTCTTAAGAAGTGTGAAGTTTGCTTTTGAGAAGTTCTTCACTGTGGTCTTTTGTGCAGGGGGTGGGGGCGGGATGTGGATTTCCAGTGAGATTAATTTATGGTCTGATCTTACCAAAGAGGGATATACTTCCAGTGTGGAGCATTTTGTCCCCATGTTTGTGATGATCAGGTCTAGTATATTGTCTCCTCTTGCAGGAATGGTGACTAGTTGTTCCATTGCATTTGAGTTTATGAATTCTAGGAACCTTTGGGCTAGGGTGTTGGGGCTTGAGTAATTGTCCCAAAATGATGGTATTTGGAGAGACATTCATACTCTCCAGTGTCTTCAGGAAGGCTGTGTGGGGTTCCTGAGTTTGAGAGGGTGGTCTGTAGCATGCTACAAACTGTAAGGCAGTTTTGCCTATGGTTAGTTACACCTGGATAGTCTACAATGCTTCGTGCGTTGCCACTAACCTGGAGGTGTGGGTATCTTTGATGAAAATGGATACTCCCCCTCCTTTTGTGGTTCGGTCCAAGTTTTGGGGCCGGAAAGCATGATATGAGGTAAAACCTGATAGTGCTGGGGTGCTCTCAGGAGCTTTGAACCAGGTTTCAGTCACTGCACAGACATCGATGTTCTCCATACTGAGGAGGGCTTCGAGGGCATGCATCTTGAGGTTTAGACTTCTGGCATTGAGCAGCATTACCCTTAGTTTTTTTCCACTTGTGTTTTCTAGGGAGGTAGGTTTGTCATTTGAGCCTTGCCTAAAAAAGGCACTATGGGGTGGCAAGAGCCTTGGCCAATATCCGGAAGCCCAGGGGTGACAGGTGCAAGCCATCCCTTGCGAAGCAGCGTGGCTTGTCAAGCATGTCATCCCAAGCAGACAGACATTGGATCCCCTTAGAATGACACCAGTAATTAAGCCAATTGTTAAAACTGATAATTTTGTCTTTGTACTGTGGCATCATTCTTGGTGAGGGTAAGATGCTGCTCAGGGTCAGGGTTGTACTGGCCTGGGCTACATAATCAGGGAGCTCCTCTATGTCTCTTTTCATGTAGTCCAGGGAGGTACGTCTCAGGTCGTTCACACCGGCATGTACAATGACTGAGTCATATTTGTACTTGCTGTGGAGTGACCTGAGTGCTTGTGTTATGTGGCGGATTCTAGTGTAGTGAATGTAGTGAAGTCCCAAGGCTATAGATTAGCTCGAATTACCACAGAGATGGAACCATTTTTGAGAAACCTGAACAACTTAGAGAATGATTTTCTAGTGAGAGGCTATGAAAGTCAGATGTTAAAATACATCCTGGAACCCATTATAGAACTGAAAAGGACTGAAGCACCTTCACTCGACTTCCCCAGTAGAAAAATATTAAGTAATTCCACAGAGAATAACAAATGCAAAAATAGCTGCATCCTGACATACACTTTGGATTATCACAGTATCAAAACTATTATTGAAGAAAACTGGGACACTGTCACAGGAAACCTTTTCTGATTAACATCTTAGGTGAAGCCCCATTATTTGTTTATAGGAAGGCCAGGAACATTAGAAGTTTTGTTGAATTTAAACCTAGACCATGTGAGAAAAACACTAAAAGATGTGAAATTAACTGTACATTTTGTAAATTTATACAGCAAGGTGATAGTTTTTATTGCCCTTATTTAAAGAAGATCATTAAAACCAGTGCAGGGGGTGACTGTAACACTAAAAAAGTAATTTACAGGGCACAGTGCAATGAATGTGATGCATTCTATGTGGGCAAGACTGTAAATAAACTCAAGCATAGGATTTCATGTCATCTGTCAGAAATCCGCTCTGGATGTAAAAATAATGCACTAGCCAAACACCTTTCTCTTCATAAAAGACACACAGGTTTTAAGTTCCAGATCCTGGATCACAAAGACATGGGTGATCTTGAAGGAGACATCCCAAATATTCTGGAGAAACATGAACTCATGTGGCAATTAAAGCTGAACTCTTTTAGGAAGCCTCAACTAAACTACTACTGTTCAATTAAAAGTGCACTGGAACTTAGAAAACTGCCACATTGTTTACATGACTAATTGTATTTTATTTTATTTTATTCTACAAATTGGTTTTAAATACCATTTTAAATCAGTTGAAATTTAAGTGCATATTTTGTATATTTTGTTTCCATCATCATACATAAATTTTTTCTTATTTTTATTTTTTTTTTCTGGTTCTTTTTTTCCACTTTATTCAAAATGATGTGTAATAACAATACTAACTAATTATACAATTGTGTAGGTTTTTAGGGTTCTTGTACACAGACCTGAAGAAGTCTAGAAGGACGAAAATGATCTTTGTTAACAGGTTATGAAAATAGAAATTGATTTTTACATGCAAAATGTATATGTATATATTTATACATACATATATATATATATATATATATGTTTTGATTGCCAAATGAACTAAGGTTAATATATTTCCTGCCATATAGTATATTGTCTTGGATAAAATCACAGACTTAATAATCTACTTAATAATTTGGTTAAATAAGAGGTACCACATCATTATAAATTTTATTTAAAGTACATAAGAGTTATAATATTATTATGACAGCTACTAAGTAGGGCAGGACCAGCTCGAATGTCACACTAATGGGGGAAGTGATGTGAATTTAACATATGTACCAATAACACTTTGTTTTACAGCATAATAAACCACTCCTATGCCCGATAAAAAGTATATATATATATATTTAGAAAGCTTGTGAGGAAATTAGTACTCTATTTTTGTTTTACTTGGATCGCTTGTCTGTGTACTTAATAAAGGATTTTCGACTGGAAACAGACTGCCTGCCTTGCTTGGATTACTTTCGAATACTTAGTAATGCTGTACAATTATATATTTTCTATTATTACTTTTTGTTTTGTTTTGACTTAAGACGAGTTTGCGTTCATTACTTCTACTACTATTGTCTGATCTGATTAATATACAGTGATTAACTAGAATTATATGGACTGAAAATCTTCCACACAGAGAAGTTTCTTACACTGTTTTGTTTTTGGACCCACTACACTTTAGTGGGTTGTTTTGAGACTTTGGGGATGCCACAGAAATTACTTGTGAAATAATATTATTTAGTGCAATGAATTTTGAACATGTCTCTCATCATAGTCTTTTATTATCTCCTGAGGCTCACTTTTGAGATGAATTTCTTGAATCCATTTCCAAATACATAACAACTTGGAAATGACTGGAAGCCTTAAGATATTCTTCTAGTTGAGAAATCAGCTTGATGAATAAACTGATAAAGTCCTAATTGTACATCACTTCCAGGAGCTCATAAAAGACATATGTTGTTCCTCCTAGTACTATTTTCTTAATTTTTCAACTTATCTTGAACCTTCTAAATTTTCTGTATAGTAATTATTATAAATATCAGTTATCTGAATTCTGGTGTCCTCTTCAGAGAAAGCATTTCCAAGGGCAGTGATATGACCCTGTTGTATAGATGCCAGTTGTTTCAATATGCTGACAGATAGAAGCCTCTATACTCTTTGTTTTCACTGTGAAAAACTGCATACCTATCTACACTCCATTCTCACAGCTAAAAGAAAAACTGCACACCCATTATAGGGAATTTTTTTTTTGCTAATGTTTTCTGTGTTAGCATTCTTCTAAGGACACTCCCTTCATTCTTCATTGCAGTAATTAGATCCCCATCAAATGTTTCAGACTGAGACTTGCTTCCTGACAGGAACATTAACAGCTTTCTAGACTCTGTCAACACATTTGTTTTATTGGGCATTCACTCAGTTGAATAATTACAAACTTTCAGGTAAATTAGAAATATGTTTTAGGGTGCTACTAGAGACCTCAGATAAGACGCTTGTCTAAGTCCAAAGCTTGGGACAGGACCTGCAGAAATGGGGATAAAAGTAACGTTCCCATGGAGAAAAAAAAAACAGAAAGAAAGATGATTGAGCTGAAACAAAAGGAAGAACAGATTTTGTATTTTTTAAAAGCTATTAACAAGGGGGAGCAATTGGTGTTTTTTTAAGCTGTTAAAAAGGAGGATCAAATCTGCATTTTGTTTGAAAAGAAAATTACTGTAGGCCAGGATGTGAGCTCCCTAAAACAAACAATAGGAAGGATAACAAGCAGAAGTGGAAAGGCAAAGAAAGGGAAATAAAAAGTGTAAAATCTGCAAGAAAATAAAGCAGTATTCAAGCTGAGTTGCAAGAACAGATCCACAGAATACAAGAGGTAACAGAAATAATAAGAAAAAGGTGGAGTAAAGATAAATGATCTTGTAACTCACTCAAGAAGGAGCAACATCAGAATGATTGGAATATAAGAGGGAGTGACAAAAGTGAATTGAAGCACTCTGCAATGCAGCTATTACAGGGGATTCATGCTCTCAGGAAATCAAGTCTCTAATAGAGGGGATACACACAGTAGGACAGTGACAAGCAGCAACACAAAGAAGACCTTGACATGTATTGGTATGCATCTATTCCTACAATGAAATAATAATAAAAGAAAACAAAAAGATTTATACTTTTCCCATTTGTTGTGATAATACTGAAGCTGGTCAAGGATTACTCATTAACAGTCTGCAGTAGTAGGGAAGCTATGGTGGGGGTATTAAATAAGCTAAGAATGAATAGAAAAGCAGCATGTTTGAAATATCCTACATTTCTAGAAGAACAGGAGGAAAGGGGATAGTTCAAGTTACACAATATGGTGCTCCCCTGTCTCTCTGATTTCTTCTCCAGCCTCCAGTTTTCTACCCGTTTCTTCCTTACACAACATTTATTTTTGGTAGTGTCTATCCTGGGAAGATTATTACTATACATGGAAAGGTGACAAATGATTACAATAGTCCACATCTGATGAAGTAAACCAAAAGAAAACGTATAGGCTGAGATTTCAGAAATGTTAATGTGTATTGGGATTTCTACATGCTGTGGTTTTGTGTAATAAATCGTGTTTTTTAAAAGTGCTTGTTTCCTGCTTCCTTGGGCACCTTGGACTTTTGTTTTGAGTGACTCCTGGTGCTTTTAATGTAATTTTTGAGGATTATTTCTTTATAAGAATATTTAGGCATTGTTATTTATCTGAGAAGATGATAATTATTATTGACACTGTTGATAAACAAACATGTCTTCCATAAACTTGCTTATATTCTCTACCAGTGAAAGAAATATTAACTGGTATATTTTGTATTTGACTTGATTTTAGAGCAAATGGTGACTGGAAGTCTCTGACTTCCTTTAGAGTGATGAGAATACTGCCAGAAGAGGAAGCAGAGGGGAATTGTATAATTCTGCCATCTTTCCCTGGGAATTGAGTTTATGTGTGTACCTGTGTATTTGTGTGAAAGGCAGTTACCATGAATAAAGGGTACTGGAAGACATTGGTTCACAGATAGAGTGGTGAGACAAGGGTCTAACAGTGTTGGGCCAAATACTTAGCTCTGCAAGTGACCTTTGTGCAATCCATTATACAGTTCTGTATCTCTATTCACCAAGGAAACTACATATGAGAAACTATCTAATAGCTTTGAAAACTGTTGCTAATGCCACACTGATACATATATAGCATCCAGACACAGATATGAAGTACCTCTGTTTTGCAGGGAGTTCTCTGATTATTTCACAGATGTTTGCTCCATTCTTCCTAGAATAAGTCCATACCCAGAACAGCAGTGCTTATTTCCTTTATGCTCTGGGAACCAGGTTGTAGCTTATAAACTAGTCTCTGAAAAAGACTTTTGTGCACTTTCTTGTTATTAATTCATCCGTGAAAGACAGTGATGCACTCATCATTCACACTCGGTTGGTAGTGGTAGGATTCAAACTCCATCAGTGCCAGTCCATAACTACATTGAGTGGCACTGGTTACAGCCCACCTCTACAGGATCATCTGGCAGGGAAGGGTGGAAGGTGCACACTAGACAACAGGAAACATATAAGCACCAAAAAGGGATGAAGAAAGATTCTACAAGATCTTTTCAGCTAATTGGTTACAGACAAGAAGAAATAAAATACAGACAATTGGGGGGGTTATTATGTCATCACTTGGCCAGAAAAAGACCGGTAGTACAGTTGAACGAAATACAACAAAAGGATTAGATATGAACTGGACCAAGAAATAAAAGAATGAGAGTGACAGAACATGTGGAGGGAAAAGTATCAAACTGAGAGGGAGTACACCTTGACATGAAACATTTTGATACAAGCAATTAGGTTATGTGGTTCTTAAGGAAAGATAACCTAAAAGAAATAATGGAAGAGATCCAAAGAGACACGTATCAACTCATGTATCATTGAGACTTCAGATAAGTGTGCAGGAACAGAAAACAATGAGAAGGGGGTGGGGTTATAACATGTAATAGAAAAAAAAAAACAAGAAAGCACTACATGGACTGTTAAAGAAGTCACTTCATGGCAATATGAAAGAGAAGGACAAATGAAAGCAGTACTGGTAGGATGGAATAAAGGTCATTGTCAGGAGAGAACTGATGAGGGCAGAAAGAAAGAAGAGAGGGCAGCCAAGGAAGGGTTACTGAGGAGAGATAGCTGGAGGTGGTCCAGAAGAAAGCCAGAAGAAATAAACATAGAAGGGAAATGTTACAAACCAGTAAATAAAAAACAATAACATTTGAATTAAACAGCAAAATTATTACAAGGCAAGAAATTCAGCAATGTATTGGATCTACTTCTTGTGGATAGTGAGGGGATGTACAAGAGAAGCACAAGGAGAGTCAGACAGAGGGAGAGAGGTACAGAGGTAAAGGGAACAGATGGAGAATATTTGTTGAGGAACTCATAACTTTTTGCCTGACCAATACTTCCTGGACATACAGCTGCTCCCTAACAACATAAAAGATAACTCACACTCTCAAATACCTATCATTTCAAATCTCTTCCCACATCAACAACAAACTCCACCACACCTCTTATAGTGTACCTTTAATACAACACCAATCTCATACAGTTTTAGATATTACCCTTGCATACACCCCTTTCTTTCTGAAACTAAATAACATGATTTACACACATCCAACCCAACTACTAAAAGCATCATTCTATCCATTAATAATCTTCACCTACTCCTACTTCCCATCCTGTCCTTCTACCACACTCGGCTTCATAACCACACCCCATCCCCTTGACAAACAGAATCCATAGCCAATCCCATCAAACTAAAAAACTTCCCTATATCGCCATGTGACCTTACCTCCTCCCAAATCTCTTACTCATGCAATAAACTGACAATCAAAACTAATCCCCACTCTTCTCAAAGACAAATTAAAATAATTCACAAATTAATCAAACTCTATCTACACCTACTCCATAAGCTCACTTGTAGTGGAGACATACACCCCAATCCAGGACCCAAAACATCAGCCAACCCAAACTCAAATCAGCTACATCTCCTATACCACAGACCTAACTCAGCTCTCCTCTTCTTAAACATTAATGCAATCAGTATACTTAACAAAATTCAGGACCTTCATGCCCTACTAGCTCTATACAAACCAGATATCGCTGTGTTAACTGAAACATGGCTCAAACCACAACACCATAATAATGAGATTACTGCCCCTGGTTATAATATTATCTGAAGAGACAGATTAGAGAAAAAGGGCGGAGGTGTTGCAATATTATTCCAAAATCATCTTACCATAGAACAACTAGATTACAATACCCACAAAGTCAAAGATGTAGAACTAATCCTTGCCAAATTAAGAATAAATTCCAACAAACACACAATTATTGTAGGTGGCTATATCCCACCAGGCAATAACATCACTGTAAAGGAAAGCCTGCTTAATTGGATCTCCAGCTCCCTTCCACATGAAACCATACTATTAGGGGACTTCATTACTTACTGGCTTAACTGCTCCAGTCATAATCCCTCTACCTTTATTAACTTCCACAGGTTTACCCAAACCATAACCACCCCCACTAGAATTGACAAAACATCCAAATGCCAGTCCATCTTAGACTGGATCCTGGTATTTGACCCTACTCTTGCACAGCAATCTGGCTGTCTTCCAGATACCCTAAGTGACCATCATCCAACCTACCTAATTAGGAACAGATCCCAAACCATCAGCCAACCTATCCTCAGAGAATTTCGAAACAAAAAGACCTTTACAGCTACTGACTTCATCAATGCACTAAAAAACTGCAACTGGACTCCCCTAAAACAACTATCTCTAGACAAAGCCATCGAATACTTTAACACAACCTTCATAAAAATCTTAAATCATCATGCCCCCAGAACCATTAGAATAAAAACTAACTATGCCCGATGGCTAAGAAAGGATACTAAAAGTATAATGAAAGAAAGGGCCAAGGCCTGGATTCAATATAAAAAAAACAAAACCACTACTTTGAAACAAAACTATCTAGAGCTCTATAACAAAGCCAAAAAACAAATCAAACTAGACAACTCTAGCTACTATAAAAATATGCAAGAAAAATATGCTCACAATCCCCAAAAATTCTGGGCCACAATAAATGGTATACTACACCCAGGAAAGTCCACTGCTCCAACTCCTGTGCTACCAAATAGCCATGAAAACATCCCCACTCAATTTAACAAATTCTTTATCGAAACAGTCCAGACTCTTGCCAATGCCCAAAATAGCATTAGCAGCCCCACACCAGTAACTACACCAACCCATCCCAATATACAAAACAATAAAGCCAGTTTTCACCTTCACTCCGTGTCCACCAAGACAATTTGTAAACTCCTTAGGAAACTTAAACCAACCACTCTAGCAGCTGATATGCTATCAGCAGACTTCCTTCAGATATCAGCTGAAGCTATAGCCTTTCCTGTCTCTATTCTCATAAATAGATCTCTATTAGAATGCAAAGTTTCCACCTCATGGAAAACATCACATATTATTCCACTGCACAAAGGAGGTAACTCCTTAGTGCTCACCAACTATCGCCCAATAGCAATCCTATCACCTTTATCCAAAATATTAGAAAGAGTTGTTTATAATCAACTAATGCAGTACCTTCAAAATAACAACCTACTCTCTATATCCAAGCATGGCTTTAGGCCTTCCCATAGCACCACCACAACATTCCTATCATTCACCAATATAGTTAACCACCATAGAAACAAGGGTCTATTTGTTTCTTCCATATTCATAGACTTATCAAAAGCCTTTGACATGGTAAATCACAGTATGTTTCTTGAAACTCTATCTACCCTAAATATAAGTCCTCCCTCTATATCATGGCTCAACAGCTACTTATCTTGTCATCAGAAAGCAGTCCTATGGCAGGGACAACTGTCCCCCCTGTTACCAGTTACCATAGGAGTCCCTCAAGGATCCATCCTTGGCCCTTTGCTGTTCTCTTTATTTACTAACAAGGTCTCTTCATCCTCACCCACTGCCTCAGTATTACAATATGCAGATGACACCACCCTTATATGTGCTGCCCCCACCCTAAGTAAACTACAAACCCTAACCCAAAATAATTTTACCCTAGCCAAAACTTGGTTCATTAACATCAAACTTCTTAATCCCAAAAAAAACAAACTAATTATTTTCAGCTCAGGCAGATCTCCTCCCCTAAATAGTTATTTCACCATCCACTCTAAAGAAAACATTCAAATTAGTCCAACCACACACAATAAACTGCTAGGTGTAGAAATAGACAATAACCTGAGGTTCAATATCCACATAGCACAAACCATCAAGAGAGTTAATAAAAAACTTGGAATCCTCTACAGGAACAAACAGTTTATGACTAAACACACCAAAGCAACCATCGCAAGGACTCATCTTCTATCCACCCTCCTCTATGCCTCTCCCATCTTGACTAATCTCCACCAAACCAATCTAAATAAAATGGAATCTTGCTACAACAAGACTGCTAAGTTTGCTACTGAAGCATCATATAGGTCTCACCACTGTCTATCCCTTAAGCAGCTTAACTGGCTTGAGTTGCCTCATATGCTTCTACTCAGTCAACTCTCTGTAGCACAGAAACTGTACTACCTTCCTGAGTAAACCCCAGCACTTCAGCATCTAATTCAGCCCCACATTCCCTCTAGAGCCTTAAAATCTAGTAACCAGAACTTCATAACTGTCATCCAACATAGAAATGATGCCGGTAAATCCCTCTTTGCTAGTATCATTGCTAAAACCTGGAGCACACTACCAAGCTAAATAACTTCTACCACATCCTTTATTCATTTAAAAAAACTCCTGAAAACCCAATATTTAAGTGACTGGCTATGTTCATGTCACTCACCAGGCTAACCCAAACTAAGAGAATGTTTCTGTGTATAGCTAAGTATAAACAGTTCCCCTGAAAGCTTGTGAACCCGTTGATATTTACTTGACAAAACTTATATCTGTAAAAATAATACAAATGCTGTTTTAAGCTATCATGTCCCACAATGATTGTCTACTATAAGAATTGTTAATTGCTTACCTATTATGTATGTTTGCTATAAGTATGCTCTATTTTTTTTCTCTTCTCTCATGTACTATATTATATTGTAGAGCTTTTCTCCCCAGGCCTCTGCTGAAAATGGACCTATGTCGAGTTGGACTTTCCCAGTAAACAAATGTAAAATAAAATAAATAAATAAAATAAAATTTAGAAGAGGGCAACCTAACCATGGAAATATTTAAGAAATACCACACAGGTATTTACAAATGACAGGAAGGGACAGAAGTCTCAGAATGGAACTTAGGAAAGAATGTAAGGGGATATACGATGGAGGATAAGCAAAGAGAAATGTAGAATGCAGTTGTGGCAGTGGATGAGAGGAAAGATATAGGGTCAAATGGATTACCCCTAGAATTCCTCAAATTTGAAGGGAGGAAATGTGGAAGGCTCTATAGGAGGAATACAAAAGAATGTGGGACTTGGCAAAACATCTAAAATTATGAGGAGGTTCATAACCATGATAACCATGATACCTAAAAGGGGAGGAGAAGAAAGGAGAGGAAGTGGAAAATAATAGGCCTACTGCTTTGATTAATGTAGACAATGTGATTTTGGCAAGGGTATTAGCAGGATGACTGGATGAAATGTTGCCAAAAATAATACACTCAGAGTAAAATGGTTTATAAAGAGAAGAAAGGCAGAAAAACACTGGTGGGGCTGCTGGAATTTATGCATACAGAGGAACAACAGCAAGAAGGGAAAGAAGAGATTGTACTCTTTGCCCTGCAGAAAGTCTTTGATATAGTAAGGCAGGAATTCCTATGGAAGACACTGCAGCAAGGGCAGGTAGGGAAAAGCTCATATGCTGGATACAAGCCATATACCAAATCACGGAAAATGAAATACTTATAAATGGAAAAATGTCTGAGGAGATGAGGAATGAGTGGGGGACAATACAGTGGTACCTGTTATCCCCAGGTCTATTCATGCTTGTGATTGAGGAGATGGCAGTGGAAGTCAGGCACAATTTAGTAATGCTGCCAGAAAAGGAAGGGTAAAAGCTCAGTTTGTATTAAATTCAGATGACTGCATGTTAATGTAAAAAAATGTGGCTGCAGCAATGGGATCTGTAAAAGAGACATTAGAGAAGTTTAGAGAATTGGTGGGACTCAGGTGCAACAAAAACACAGAGGCAATGAGATTAGGAAAAGACAAGGGGAAGTAGGAACAGACGTGATATGAGACAGAGTTTTCCAATTACCTAGCAGTCTATGATTGGATCACAATGAGGGAGGCAATAAAGAAAAACCTAGAGGACATTGGATAAAAGGAAAATGATACTCTCCAGAGAGGGTGGGAGAATAAATTGCTGGGAGAATTAATGCAGCAAGGATAATGATGCTACCAGTAATCCTTCAAATACTGTACAACATGCAAATACACCCTGAGTCAAAAGGGTACAACAAATGTATAAAGACATAGAGGACTGGGTCAATAAAAGCAAAAATGAGACTGAATTGGAAGGGGAGGCTGAGGGCTTCTACATATCCCTGTATATGCACTAATGTGTAGCATCATTCCATGGACAGGAAACAGAAGAGGAGGAGGCTAAACAAAAAAGAGTAAGGCAGAGGTAGACACGGAGAACTTACTAAAAGACATGAATGAACCAGCATTCAAATAACAGGGGTGCATATAATGGGCTGTAGGAAACCCCAAAATATGAGGAACAAAAGTGTGGGGGTAAAATAGGGCAGAAAATGAAATCTGGAGAAGAAGTGGGGCAGCTCAAAAGAAAGATTTAGTATGCAGAAAAAACGATAGTGGGGAAAATGTTAATACAATGGAGGAGTTCATACAGAAATGCACAACAGCAGAGACCCACTGGTGGAACTACCTGGTACTCAAGGAAACCTGGAAAACAAATACAGACAGGATAACTGGAGAAAGGAAAAGACAGGAGGGGAGGAAGGACAAAAGGAGATAGGATGATGCACTGGAGGAAATGAAAGAGGTTAGGGAGGCAGGGGACCTAACCAATCTATAATGAGTTAAGGGAAGGAAGGGGTGAGGTTGAAGAAAGAGAGAGAGAGAGAGAGAGAGAAAGAAAGAAAATGAGAAAGATTACTAAAGAGGAAAATGATGAATGGGAATTGCAGTTCACTGGCAGAAGACAATTCAGGCAGTGAGGCATATACATGAACTACATGGAGGAGGGCATCACTGACAAGAATACTGCATTGATGGCATTTAACCCCCATGAGACTGCTTAAGGAATGTAGAAAGGACAGTATATGCTGGAGGTGTCAGGAGGAAGAAGCAGGAATGATGCATATATTCTGGGACAGTAGGTATGCAAAAAATGTCTGCAAGTAAACACAGATGATTTTGGGAGACATTTTTCAAAAGGAAGCAGAACATACTTTGGAATTCTGTATGCAGGCTGGGGGAGGGTAAAAAAAGATGACAGCATCTGGAAAGAACGAGAAATGACCATTATCAAACTGTTAAGTACAGAAGCTAAGACCATCATCACTCGAAACTGGGAGAGGACAAAACAGTATAGGAGCATGTTAAGGGGCTCATTGACATGGAGTGAAGGTAGCAAGAGGAGTGGGGAAGGAACTGCCATATGCAGAGGTGCTGAAAAGAAACCTTCCGGAATTTTAAAGACCTCCAAAGCCACCTAATGGCATCACTGCTCCTCAGCATTCATTAAAACACACATCAAAAGAACTCACATAAGCCTACATCTCATAGTCCCCCAAGAGAAAAGCTTATAAGGCAAGCATATACTTTACCTAATACTCTTGCCATTGGGTCTCCATTGCATGACACACAGATATCCCTCTCACCAGGCTAGACAATGGGAAGATAAGAGTTAGTTGCCTGCCTGGAGCCGGGATCTGCAATATCATGCACAGACTCAAGTCACTGCACCCCAGGTACCAATATGATTTGTGGAGCAGTTTTACTGCTCAGTGGTGCTTAGCAATACCCTGTATAGTGGCAAACTTATAAAGCTAGTTCTCAGGACTTTAATCCATAACACAGGATTTGTGTGGAGCTAACCTTAGGGCAGCTAGATAGTGTCATAGCACTATCTAACATCTAGGTTTCACCCTAGACATCACTCAGGTGACCACTGTAAAACTAAGACCCCAAACCATAACAGCCCAACCCTAATACAGATCCTGACAACATGGACTTGTAATTTCCTAATATCTCTGTGGCCAGCTTGGTAGCTATGGGCATCCAGAGACAATGTAGCAACTGTCTCATGTACTCAGACAGCCTTTTAATCCTTAAAGAAACTAACACAGTATGTGAGAGATGCACATACGTAACTTCCTTGGAGGCAAAAATCTCGCTTACAAACAAAGTTGTCAAAAACAAACAGTACATCCTTCACAAAACCACTCACCACACACACACACACACACACACACACACACACACACACACACACACACACACACACACACACACACACACACACACATATATACATATCATATGTTCCAATATACCCATCTCAATCTCTTGCATCTCTGCAAAGCGAACAGCAGCACAAACACTTGAACTAAGGACTTAAACCTCTAGCAATATATAAATAAAGCATGCTGGAAAAATTGCCCCTTTATGTAAAAAAGAATGACACCCTTGCATCCTTTAAGAAGAACCTTGACAACTGAATCCTTTCCTGCTTATGAGTTATATCTAACTCCTATAATGACTCTGTGATCAGCAACCACCATTCACAGAGTTTACTTGGCAAATGGGGAATGGAAGTAAATTGGTGGGTCTTTCTTCAATATCACACGCACACTGCACAGGCACTTAGGGACAATTTAGAGTCACCAGTCCACCTACATCATGTTTTTGGGAGGAAACTGGAAAGTCCAGAGAAAATCCACACAAGAACAAGGAAGACATGCAAGACTCTACACAGAAGGTACCCCAGCTGAGAATCGAATGAAAAAAAAAATTTTTTGCTGTGAGGTAACAATGCAGCTCTCTGCAACACGATTTGATGGGCATCCACAAATTAATTCCTGACCTGACCTGCTTTGCTCTTCTGGAACTAGGATATACATAATGATGTTTGCTGTTGGCAAGGCATATGTAATCTCTTTTTTTCACTTGCCTTGTAATTCCTGTGGTCTATAGCTTTGACTATATGGACCCTTTCTGGTCCATGTGGTGTCTTTGTTATGCTATGTTGTGCAGATTTGCCATCGTTTTTATGCCAAGAAGCAAGTGTCTTTTAATTTCATGGCTGCAGTCACCATTTGCAAAGATCTTTGAGGTAAGGAGAATAAACTCTTGTCACTGCTTGTACTTAAGCCTTATCTATTTGTAAAGAACTGATAGGACTAGATAGCGTAATCCTAGTTTGATGGTGTTGAACAAAGCCAGTTTTTGTGCTTTCTTCTTTTAACTTCATCAAGTCTCCTCCTCATATTCAGCCATCAGAATGGTATCATCTGCATATCTGAGGCTATTAATATGACACCCTGCATCGGATTCATTTAGATAAATTGCAGTAGGTCCCAATGGTTTACAGCGCCTGGACTTCAGATTACACTTAGTTTTGTTGTATGTACTGTTTGGGGTCCAGCTCAGCTTTTGTCTTCTTAAAGAGACCGCAGAGTGTAAGCCAAATGTCCCTGACTGTTTAACTAGCTGCTTCATCTGAAAAGAGAGGAAAAAAGTCAAGCAGCTACTTTTCCATTGTCTGACTTAAGTTGCCTAGCTATAGGTGCTGTTTTGAGTGGTTCTGCATTGCCTGTTGATGTTTTATACTGTAGTAGATGTCTCGAGCTGTACTTTGTGTATAATTTGTCTCAAGCTGTACTTTGTGTATAATTTGTCTCAAGTTGTACTTTGTGTATAATTTGCCTCAAGTTGTACTTTGTGTATAATTTGTCTCAAGCTGTACTTTGTGTATAATTTGTCTCAAGTTGTACTTTGTGTATAATTTGTGTATAATTTGTCTCAAGTTGTACTTTGTGTATAATTTGCCTCAAGTTGTACTTTGTGTATAATTTGTCTCGAATGGTACTTTGTGTATAATTTGTCTCAAGTTGTACTTTGTGTATAATTTGTCTCGAACGTTACTTTGTGTATAATTTGTCTCGAGCTGTACTTTGTGTATAATTTTAGTAATTTTCGGTTAATACTGCCTTGACTGATATCGAAGGCTACATTTCAGTCATTTTGAGCTGTTCTGCTTAATACTACTTTATTCCATTTAAATCATTGCTTTGAGTGACTCTTCTTATCCACTGGTAAAAGCCATCTTAAAAATCAGTCGCAATTGAGAGTTAGACAAATTGTTGCAGGTCCTAGGTGGTTTGCATCACTTGGGCTTCAGATTTCACATCATTTTCATTCATTCTTTTGTTTTCTTCTATTGGAGTTACTGTGCAGAACTGTGTTGAACACATCATGGTAAGTGGTGTTTCCATCCCAAGTAGTATGTGCAAGTAAAATGTTATCTTCTTAATTTTCAGGAAGGGTACCCTCTTATAACATTTGTGAGTTACTTATCCATCTCTACTTTGTTTAAACTGATTGCGCTAACTTGTCTGATCTTCCTCTTAGCTGCACTGATTTGCACAACTTGAGTACCAGCTGCACTGAGCAGCACCGGCTTATGCTAAACATAAAACCAGTCCAATTAACTTTCATAGTTTTAATACTTTCCTAGCCTCTCTTCAGATTCTTCCTTGCTTACTATAAATCCAGCAGCACTGGTCATCATGGAGAGTCAGCATACAATCCCTATGTCTATTGACAGCCTTATAGCACATGGAATCCTGAGTCAGTATATGAACTGTCTAATGTTCCCCGATAACATACTCCTGCTAAACTCAAAGGACTCCGTAGTGAGACACACAGATGTGCCTCTCACCAGGCTGGATAAGGAGAAAGTCAAGGTTAGTTGTCTGTCAGGGGTCTATATTAAAATCTCGAAGTCTGACAATATTGAATACGATATTGTCGAAACGAGAATACAGAAAGCGCACTACATCGAACATTTAAACGGAAAATCTCCGTAGGGGGAGATTTCCATTTACTTCAACGTAGTGCATTCTTGGAGTTGGTATATTTAAGTGGGGGGGGGGGGGTGCAGGGGGGTTTGCCCCCATGCCTACACACTATTTAGTTTTTTTTTTTTTAATTTATTTATTTTTTTTGGTTTCAGTGGTTTAAGACTTCGATCACTAAAGTTTGATCTTTAGTGATTCAAAGTTTTAAACCTTCGAGATTATAATATAGACCTGTCTGTAAGGAGCCAGAATCCATCATATCACATACGCACTCAAGTCTCTCAACAACAGTTACTGTTATGACTTTGTCATAGTCCACGTTGGCATGAATGACTTGAGATATACCTCCCTGGACTATATGAAGATTTGAACTCGCTGAATATGTGTCCCAGGTAAATATGTCCCTAGCTTTATGCAGTATTCTACCATCTCCCATAATGATGCGTCAATACAAACAGAAAATGATTGACTTTAACAATTGGCGTAGTTTCTGGTGTCATTCCAGGAGGACCCAGTATCTGACAGCCTGGGAAGATATGATTGACAGAACAGACCACAATGCTCAGCCATAGATGGCCTGCATCTGTCTCAGTTGGGCTTCAGCCTTCTGGCAAAGGCTCTTGCCTCCCCCATAGTGCCTTTTTTTAGGAAAAGTGATGAGGTTAAAGCTACTAACATAAAAATTTCAACAAAACACAAATTAAAGGTCATGCTGCTAAATGCTATGAGTCTAAACATGAAACTGCACCTCATTGCAAACATTCTTAACCCTGGAAAATGCTGACATCTGTGCAGTCACAGAAACCTGATTCAAAGCTGCAGAGAGCACCCCAGCCTTACCTGGTTACTCATCCTATCATGCATTCAGACACCAAACTATGGGCAGTAAAGCCAAATGAGGTGGAGTTTCAATATATATTAAAGACATACACACCTTCAGGCTGGTCAAACAGTATGATGCACAGGAGATACTCCAGGTGCATTTAACCATTGACAAGACCCTTATACAAATCATAGCTAGCTACCAGTCCCCAAATTTGACTCAAGATGCCCAATCTGCCTATCTGGACCTCTTCAAATCTATCAAAATTCAACCTTTTACCCTGATCCTAGGTGACTTTATCTACCCAAACATAGACTGGAAGAACTACTCATGCCAGAACACAAATTCCCAGAATTCCTTAATTTTGTCAATACAAATGCTTTGGAACAGCTAGTCAATACTCCCACAAGAGGTGATAATATCCCAGATTTGGTATTAACCAACATGAGTAGCCACTGCAGCATCCCTGAAGTATTATCTTCCCTGGTAAGCTCTGACCATAAAGCAGTCACTTTCGAAGTCACCATCTCCCCCGCGCCCCCCATCTAGTTAGGATCAAACAAAAAACCTCTCCAAAGCTGATTACAGCCTCCTGGGGGATGGTATAAACAGCTTCACAGCCCCTCCTCCTCTCTAGGAAATAATACCAGTATCCAAAACTATACCAAAGCACTATACAAGCATTTATATAGATGCATGGAATCAGGAATACCCGACAGGACTAAATTGTCCTCCACAAGGAACAGTAAACCTACCTGGTGGCCATCTGCAATAAATAAACTCTATAACAAAGAAAATAAATTGCTGTCCAGGACCAAGAAGGAGCAGGTATCCAATTTGAAGCAATCTCTCCTTAGTCTGAAGAAGCAAATAAGAGCACTAGTGAAATCTTCCAAAGCAAACTTTGAGTTCAAATTGGCCACACCTCCTAGAGACAATTATAAGGCCTTTATTTTTTATTTTACATTTGTTAACTGGGAAAGTCTGAGTTGGAAAGAAGCCATTTTTCAGTGGTGGCCCGGGGAGAAACGCTCCAGATACATGTCTTTGAATGTGGAAGGAAACCAGATCACCCAGAGGAACCCACACGAATGCAGGGAGGACATACAGACTCCACACAGAAGTCACCCCAGCTGAGCATCGAACCGGAAAACCTCTTGCTGTGAGGTGACAGCGCTACCACTGCACTGCCTTCTTCACATATATCTGCAGTCTCAGAGGAAGCACCCAGATCTGTTCAGAACTGGTCGTCATGGACACCACATATACAAATGCCATAGATATAGCAAACTTGCTGGCTGACAGATTCAGTGAAAACTTTACCCCTCTGTCTCCCATCAGTAAATCAGGACATTCCCAGTACTTGCCTCCTTCCCCTTATATCTAGGGAACAGGTCATCACTGCTCTCTCAAAAGCAAAAAAATGCAGCCTCCATGGAACCCAGTAACATCCCAGGCTGCATCCTACATGAACTCAGGAAGGAACTTGCAGCATCATTACGTGCCTTATTCAAGCAAAGCCTGAGTACCAACTTTGTCCCAGATGAGTGGAGGACAGCCACTGTCATCCCTTTGCACAAAGGTGGAGCATCCATTGATCCAGGAAATTACAGACCCATCAGCCTAACTAGCCTGATCTGCAAGGCCATGGAAAGGATTATCATGGACCCCATTAACAAGGACATTGGCAACCTCCAAACACTCGATCCCACACATTTTGGCTTTGTCAAGTGGAGGTCATGTCTGTTAAATTTGGTCAATTTCTTTGAGACATTCACAAAAGCCAAGGATGAGAGAAAGATTGTGCACACCACCTGCCTTGACCTGGCAAAAGCCTTCGACACTGTTTCCCACTCAGGCATAATAGATAAACTTTCTCAACTAGGCATCAATCCATATGTTACTAGATGGGTAGCTGACTGACTCACTGATAGAACCCACCTAGTCAAAATAGGGAAGCCACCTCAAGCAGTAGACCAGTAACGAGTGGCATACCCCAGGGTTTGGTCTTGGGGCCTCTGTTATTTGGGATATACTTTTCTGAGGTGCAGGCCAAAGCCAGTGGGCTATGGCTAACCAAATTTGCAGATGACTGCAAGCTGGGCACTGTCATTAATTCCCCTAGTGATGTGGACATCCTCCAAGAGGGTCTCACCCAAACAAATGACTGGTGTCAGAAACATGGCCTCAAGCTCAATATCAAAAATGCATCATCATCCCCTTTGGGAGAGTGACATCCCCACAAATTATCACACTAATAACAATGTCCTAAGAACTCAATCAGTTGTGAGGGATTTGGACACCAAGGTTGATAGCAATCTGACTTTTGACCACCATGTTGCTTCCATTGTATGGAAGGCTTTCTACATGGCCTACCTTATAAGTAAGGGTATCTCATCCAGGGACAAGGAGGTCATAACATCCCTGTTTCTTCCTTATAAGGCCCCTTATTGAGTACAATGCCCTGTTTGGCATGTACCTTGCAAAGCACATGCAGCAGCTGGAGAGACCACAGAAGTTCCTCACCAGGATAATCTAAGGCCTCAAAAATCTACCATACACAGATAGGCTAAAAGCCCTATCCTTCTACTCAGTTTCACACAGACTCCTCAGAGGCAACCTTTGTCTGGCATACAAAGCAATCTCGGACCCAGCCTTGATGGGACTGTGGCAAATCCAGAAGTCAAGCTCCACTCCAGTAACCCGCACATGCGGCCTTGACCTGGTCTATGACATCAATAGGACTTGTTGGCAGGACAGATTTGTGTCCCAGAGACTCCCCCTTCTGTGAAATAGACTCCCTCTCCACTTTAAGCAGAGTGCCTCTTTACCCCTTTTTAAGTGTAACCTGGATAGCTGGATAGGAAACATAAAATGCATCCCTGGGATTCCACCCGTGTCCCTGGTGGACAGGGGCATCGGGTGCTGACTTGTCTAAACATGGGCTAAACTCTAGTCTAGGTTTATAAGGGCCTCAGGGCCAATAGTCTAGTGACTTCCTATGATCCCATGATCCTATGTGAGAGATATAAGTACTTAACTCAAATGGAGGCGTCCTCTTTCAGACATATACATGCAGTGACCTTAATATTGTCTTGCCAACACTCACCAATGCAACAGCCACAGATTAAAAACTCTAAGTTATCTTATGCTGATGCCACTAATTTTTTTTTTTTTTTTTTTACCAAAGTCTTCTTGGACTCTGAAATCTAAGCATTAGCCTAAGCCCCTTAATGTTCCTTCTGCATATAATCCAACATCAACAGTTTGCATCCAACATATAACTTGTTCTGACACTGTAGAAAATATAGATACTAACTAGGGTCACGTAACTAACACGCAGAAGCCCTTAACACAAAAAGACCAAGCTAATTCATCAGACAGCATCCTGTTTATAGGAGACTCTATAGTTAGACACACAGATGCGCCACACATCAGACTATGCAAAGACAGGGTAATTGTTAGCTGTTTTTCTGTTGCCAGGCTATGTAATGTTACTAAAGCTCTAAAGTCCCTTCATCCCAGATACACATATGACCTGATAACTGCATACATGCAAAGAGTGACCTGAGATGCACCTCCTTGGATCATGATGGAGCTCTCAAAAGATGCACCTGGAAAGGGAGTGAGACTAGTATTGATCAGTATCCTACCAACACTATCCAAAAAAAAAATATAATTGACTTTAATTATTGATTTGACTACCAGTGTCATTCTAGGGGTATCTTGTACACACCATCCTGGGTTGAAATGAATGGCAACCCAGGCTACTTTCCTCAGGGAAGGTCTGCTTTTTTCTTCTCATGTCTTCCTTATGTTGTCTAAGACATTTTCTTTCACCCTTTAGGTCAGTATACTCATATTACTCACCTAGCCTACCACAATCAAAACCATATAAAAGTAGTACTGCTCAATATTAGAAGGCTAAACAAGAAGTGTCACTCCTTGCAAACATTCCTAACCCTTGAAAATATTTATATATATGCATAGCTACTGAAACACAGTTTAAGAACAGTGAAAGCATCCTCATAAAGCAAGGTTTTAATGCCTACCATTCCTTCAGACTCAACATTGAATTGAACATTGTAGCTGGTGGGGGCATATTTATGTTTCTAACAAAACCTTTCACCTCTAGACTTGTAATGCAGGACAATGAACTAGAACTTCTGCACATTTATTTTACCACCTATGTATAACACTAGCCCGACCATGAGGCATAGACACTGGTAGATCATGAGGCATAGCTTAACAAACTGACATCCCTCACCACAGAACCAAACACTATCTTCATGGATAACTTTAACTGTCTCTCCATTAACTGAGAATCCTGCATCACCACAGATAAGCATGTACAAAAATTTCTGGATTTCAACAATGGCAGCTGTTTGGATCAGCTAGTCAACATCCCAACAAGATGCTCAAAAATATTAGGTCTGGTGTTCATAAATATAGTGTCCCCCATGCTCAGAGCCCAGAGTCAGTAAATCACTAGTCAAATATTAGGTCTGGTGTTCATAAATATAGTGTCCCCCTTGCTCAGAGCCCAGAGTTAGTAAATCACTAGTCAGCTCCGATCATCACGCAATAGCATTTATTCTCGATATGAGACCTGAGTCACCTCAAAATCCCACCATCTTCAGTGACAACTCCAAGGCAAATCGACTCCAGCTAACTGATGACCTGATGAAATTCAGACATCCTCCTCACCTAGATGACCCTGCTTCACATGCTGCAAATTTGACAGATACATTCTATGCCCATCTCCATAAAACATAAATATTGTGCCAAGTTTAAGAACAAGCCCATATGATGACAACCCAGTATGAACAAACTATACAGTAAGATGAAGAAACTCCTAGCCCATAAAAGCAAACAGAACACTTCAGCAGCTACAGAGGAGTTCCAAATAATCAACAGATTACTTAGAAACAAAACTAAGTCATTCAAGCCCAAGTATGAATTGCAAATTGCTACCCTTGCTAAAGATAACCATAAGGAGTTCTTTGTCTGTGTCAGAAATCTAAGAAATAATAATCCGTGCTCAGAGTAAACACAAAATACCATCACATTCTCAAAACCTAAGGAAGTTTCTAATAAATTAACAGACAGATTCAGTTCAAACTTTACTCTCTATCTCCTCAGATTACTTACGGCATCTTAGCATTACTATGCCAACCCTAAAAATTACCCAAGTAAGTCCTCGGTACTCTCTGCAAGGCTAAAATTCATGATCCCTGACAATGTGCCTGGATGTCTTCTTGCCAACACCAAACACTGCCTGGTGACTCCTTATTACATATGTTAATTATTAGTCTCTCCACTGGATTCATGCCAGAAGTATGGAGAACTGCTGTAGTCATACCATTCCATAAACCAGACAACCATAGACCTATCATCCTCACTAGCTTTATCTGTAAAGGAATGGAGTGCATCATTATGGACTTTATAAATAAGGACATAGGCAGTCTTCAAACCCTGGATCCCAACCAATATAGGTTTGTTAGAGGCAGAACCTGCCTCATAAACTTGGTGCACGTTTTTGAAAAAGTCACAAAAAAGCATTAGACGCAGGTAAATTGATCCACAACGCATACTTGGACTTGGCCAAAGCTTTATATGTCATTTGATATTCAGGCATCACTGATAAGCTAATCCAACTAAATATAAACCCTTATCTTACCCAATGTATAGTAGACAGGCTTACTGATGGAATCCAGTCTATTAGTGCTGCAAGCACACTCAGCTAAAAGAGTTGTTACGAGAGGCGTCCCTCAGGGATTAGTCCTGAGAACACTCCTCCTTAATATCTACTTCTTTAAATATAAAGCAGACAGCAAGGGCCTTTGACTGATGAAGTGTGATAATGATGATGACTGAAGACTTGGAGTTGTCATAAACATCCAAAATTATCTACATATTTTCCAGGCTAGCCTAACTCACACTAACAAATGATGTTTGGACCATAGTCTCAAACTAAATAACAAAAGATGTAGCTTTGTGTCCTTTGCCAAACCAGAGTACTCCTGTTTCTGTTACATAAGTGACAACCCCCTTAAAAGTCAATTCAGTCATTAGGCACTTGGTCACCTTCATTGACAACTATCCTTTGAACCCTATGCCTCCACTGTTAGAAAATCCTTTTATACTGCCAGACTAATCACATGGAGCATATCTTCTTGATCCAGGAAAGTCATGGTCTCTCTCTCTCTCTCTCTCTCTCTCTCTCTCTACTCCTCCCTCATCAGACCAAGAGTAAAATATAATGTTCTTGTTGTTATGTACTTGACTAGGCATATGACTTAGCTTGAAAGACAGTGCAGTAGTACCTTGCCATAAAAATCAAGGTAATATCTTCCTTGAGTTACCCTGACTGCCTTAAAGCTGTCTCCCTTTTTTCCATTTCTTACCAGTGGAGGTCTTTGTCTTGCATAAAGAGTCTTGAAAGATCCAGCCCTGTGGAACTTGCTACCCATCCAAAAAATCAATACCCTAAACATCTGCTGAAGAAACCTAAATTACCAAAAAATATAAATGGGACCTGTTGGCAGGATAGATATCTTTCATAGAGAATACATCTTTTATGGAACAGACTCCCCTTAGATGTAAAGCAAAGTAGCTTCATGACCCTTTTTGAGTATAATTTGGATGGCTGGATGGGAAATTGTAAGTATACCCCAGTCTGGATCCTCTAGCCCTTTGGAAAATGGGCCAAAACTGTGTTGGGGTCTGGTATTAATTCAAATCTTGGTAAATTGGTGGAATCGTTGGTTAGGCTACAAATGGTCCACTGGATCAAGACCTTAAAATGAACCTACAAATGTATGGACAAATAACATAGCATTTCATACGATATAGATAACATATAAATTTAAAAGATGAAACGAAGCATGCTCACTCTCACTGGGAGTGGGTTTGCAAAGAGGATTTCCACTCCCACTGTGAACCCTGTCTCTGATTCTGCATACCATTTGTACTTGTGCCATTGCGTCCTTGTACATAGCCTGCATTAATGCAACTGATGTTTCCTCCACCACATGACTGCCTGAATCAGGTTTCTTGGGATCTTGTCATATGTGTTCTCCATGTCAAGAAATGCTCAGCCGCATTCAGCTCATCTCCAGCTTCTTCTCCACAGCCTGTATCACTGCAAACATCAGGACATTTGTATAGCATATGGATTTGAATTTCAGCTGCTCATCTCCCATCTTACTTTCTAGTACTCTGATATTCATTTACCAATCAACCTGTCAGGCACGTTCATGCCGTATGACAGGAATCTGATAATTGTGTACTGCTCTTATTTGTGAATAATCCACCTAATCTTGTATACTGGCACCAGAATACATACTCATCATTCATATGGGATCTGTCTCTCCCTCTCTCTCCATATCTCAACAAGCATCCTTGGGAGCTATGTGCCTCCTAAAGTACCCAAGCATATTGATCACATCTGCCATGTCTTCATCTAACCCTGCTGCTTCCCTGACTTCATTTTCCTTAGAGCTCTTCATATTTCTTCTCATTTGGATACCCCTTCCTCTTTCAGTATAGCCTGTGTATGTGGCATTAGAGGTTCCTTCATTCAGAAGCTTTTTTGAAATACTCCTTCCAGCTACCTCTGATGTGCTTTCAACTGAGGAGTAAATTGTTGCTGGTATCCCTTATGAATGGCATCTGTCAACTATCATCTTTGTCTTTCTCTTGGTGCCTTGCAACCTGACAGAGCTTATTTGTGCCATTTCCTAAGTCACTGTCTGGGAATTTTGTTCATTGCCTCTTTGTTAAAAAGGCAGTATTGCTTCTTAGTCCAGTCCATCTTTTCTACCTCCCACATCTTCCTACTTTCTTTTGATACATTCCTAGACTTCTACATTCCACATTCAACTTTCTGTATGTACTTTATTTCCACAACAGGCTGGACTTCAGATATGTTGTTTTCATCATACAAGTTATTTTGAGAGACTGCATTCTTCTTCTGATACAGTTACTTGCTCCATTTCTCTTCTTACTGTTCATAGAAACTCTGCATCCATGTTGAGATATTTTACCCTACATCTGTTTCCTCTTGTCTTCCTTCTTTTCTTGGTCAGTTCTTAAGCCTCCTTAGACAGTCATTTAGTCTTCTTAAGCTTCTTCCTATTTGGAATACCTTTTGTGTCCTGGACAATTTTGTGAACTTGTATCCATACTTCTTAAAGCTCTCTATCCACCAGGTCAAATCACTTTAATCTGTTTTTCACCTCCACTTCATATTCATACTAAATATTGTTGAACTCCTATCTAGTTGGTCTACAGGACTTTCTTGTTTCTTTTAATTTGATTCTATAGTTTACAAAAAGAAGGTGATGGCCTAAGCCACAGCCAGCTCCAGGTCTTGTTTTTACTGACTGTAGAGGTCTTCCATGTCTGACTTCAGAACTGGCCATCTAGTGATATCCATGCATAAAGCCATCCCTTAGGATCTTGAAAAAGAGGGTTTGCTATGCTCAGTGATCATTCCATACTCCAAGGCCAAACTCACCCGTTATTCCAGTCACTCTTTGACTGTCATTTTAGCATTTAAATCACATACGATGAATGTAATATCCTTTTGTTGCTGTTATGTACAGAATATACTGCAGATCCTCATAAAAATGATCATCTCCTTTCACTTCAGCATGTGTAGCTAGAGCAAAAATTTGTGTCACTATACTGCTACATGGACCTGATTAAAGTAATTCGGTCATTTCTGAGGGTTATAGCTGAGCATTGATTTTGATAACCTATTATTAATTTTGAGGCTACTCCATTTTTTTCCAAGATTTTTGTTCACAGTAGAAGATCTGATAATTGATGTGAAATTACTAATTTCAATTCATTTTAATTAACTAATTCTCAAGATGTTGATGTTTATCTGGCCATGTCATCTTTAAGCACGTCAAATTTATCTTAGTTCATAGTTCTTACATTCCAAGTTCCTGTGGTATATAGTACTTTAGGATCCATACAGATGCTCGACTGCATCTTTCACCGAATCCCAATTTGGTGAGCATACTTGCACGAAAGTGCTGTTTACCGAAGCAGCACTTTCATGTAATTATGCTTGTTTTTCCGGTCGTACTTCAGTGCGGTAAGGGAAAATTCCCTTTTCCCCACTGTAGTGCGACCTCGAAGTGAGAATATTAAAGTGGGGGGTGGGGGTCAGGGAACTTGCACCACTGCATTCAAGTAGATTTTGTGGGGGGTTTTTAACATATTTTAACGAAAGTTCTTTTTCGATGAAAGTGCTTTTGTTAAAGTGTGTTCGATGGTAATGGATTCGGGCTTTTGATCTTTTGATCAAAAGTCCTAGATCCAGTACTTTATAACATCAGTTTCCTCTCTAACCCCCTCAGTAAATGCATAGCTATCATCTCCACTTTAATCCAGCTGTGTCACAAATTCTAGCACTATTCATGCTTACCTCATCTTTCCATGTCATTTTGACATATATATTGTTGTATTGGCAAAAAAAAAAAGAGTGGGTAGCAATTAACTTATCCATTGGACCATAGTTAATCTGATCTCTCTCTGTCATGAAATGCCTTTCTTGATTGGCCCTGCACAGTATAGTTTATAACTTCACTGAGCTATGCAAACATTTCCACCATGAGAAGGTAAAAGTTCAGAAGTGGCAAGATCACTCTACCTGACAAAAAAGCATCTAAACTAATACTGTACAAAAAACAGATCTCTAAAGGACAGTGAGAGAAATGCCACTTGTAGGTGTTGTTCAAAACAAGCAGCAGGCTATACAGCTTTCATCCTCCTGCACACAAGTATATTTCATGTACTTCCTGCACACAAGTACACTACATGTACCTCCTGCACACAATTACATGTACCTCCTGCACACAAGTACATTACATGTACCTCCTGCACACAAGCACATTACATGTACCTCCTAAACACAACTACATTACATGTACCTCCTTCACACAGCTACATTACATATACCTCCTGCACACAAGTACATTACATGTAACTCCTACTCACAAGTAAATTATGTGCCTCCTGCATGCAGCTACATTACATGTACTTTCTGCACACAGTTACATTACATGTACCTCCTGCACACAAGTACATTACATGTACCTCCTGCACACAAGTACATTACATGTACCTCCTGGACACAACTACATTACATGTACCTCCTGAACACAGTTACATTACATGTACCTCCTGCACGCAGCTACATTGCATGTACCTCCTGCACATACATACAAGTACATGAGGCGATTACTATGTACCATGTACAAATATATTTCAACCCAAAAAATAACAAAGTAAAATTTATCTGAATGCCATCTAGCTCAAACCTTATCTAAAGTCAGCAAGCCTGTCAGGAAACCTATTGACCTACCAAATGCATTTAAAATCAATGTCCTTCAGTAGAAGAAAAACATCACCCCTACACACACACACACACACACACACACACACACACACACACACACACAGGCATTCAGCAATCTTTGGGGAGGGGACTGTCATCCTACAAAAAATGTCTTGTTTTGTGAATGAAAAAGTATTTTTTGGCTAGTTTTTCTACCAAATAGCATTTGTTCAAAAGCATTTGGTACATAGAGGTGGAGCCACCTGCTATTGAATGATTAGTATTCATCTGCCATGACTTTTATTGTCTGTCTTCTTAGCCTGCTATCCATCAACATAATTCATATTATATTCAATCATAGCCTCCAAACAGGCTTCATGCAAAGGGAATGCAGGACTGCAACTGTTATCCACTACATAAGTGTGGCCCATGCACAGATCCAAGAAACTATCATCATATAAGCCTGACTAGTCTTAAATAAAAGGCCATAGTAAGAATTATCATGGACAGATACATACTGACATTGGAAACCTTCAGATACTGGATCCAACTCAGTTTGTATTTTGTCAAGGACAGGACATGCCTACTCAAGCTGAGTGACTTCTTTAAGAAAATAGCCAAAGCAATGGATGAGAGCAAGGTGGTGCATACTGCTTATCTTGGACAAAGCATTCAATATAAGTCCCCCCTCGTGGATTGTAAACAAGTTCATGGCACCCACTGTTTAGCCTACTGGCTCACAGACAGGACCCAAGAAGTTATGATAAGGAAGTCTACCTCCACAAAAAGGCCAGTTACTTGCTGAGTCCTTCGGGACTTGGTGCTGGGGGTCAGTCCTGTTTGGCATCTACTTTTCTGAAGTCAAAGTTAATGTCAAATGCCAGTGGTTGACCAAATTTGCAGATTTTTGCAAATTAGATATGGTGATTGAATCCTCTCAAGACACAAACATCCTCCAAGAGGGCCTGAGACAGACTAATAATCGGTGCTGGAGTCATGGCCACACACTCAGTGCTAGGAAGTACATAATAATAAACTTCAGTGATACAGAAACCTCTGAAAATTACTATTTATTTATTTTATTTTTTTTATTTTACATTTGGTTACTGGGAAAATCCAACTTGACACAAGTCCTTTTTTAGCCAATACCCGAGGAGAAAAGCTCCACTTCTATGACATCAGTATATAATACAATAAAATGAATGTGCACAATACAAAAATTATACAGAGATGCTAATACATACAAATTATGAATAATGAAAAATGCCTCATGACACAAATTACAACTAAGGAAAATGCCTCATGATATAAAATGTTTTTGAAAATGTAAAAAAAAATCATACTTTTCATAAAACATGCCAGAGGGGTGAGTAGAGGCATGCACAAGTCTTGCCTGATTTCCCAAAGGAGAGAAGTGTTACCTGCACTATGTGGTTGATAATAAAGAAAGTAGAGGAATAAAGCAATTACATTTACTGGCAAATACATTTGAACTAGAGTTGTGAATAAGGGGGTGGAGAGGGTACAGGGTTAAGGATAAGGACTAGCCAGGACTGTCACAAAAAAGAGACACGTATCAGCTAGGTAAGCTTTTACTAGGTTTTTGAATTGGATTAAGGAGCATGTAGTTGGTATGTTGGAGGGCAAAGTATTCCATTTTTTTTTTTGCTAAAAAATTTTAGGATAGAGATTCACCAGCTGTATTATTGGCTTTAGTTGCCTCTAGTAGGAATTTGTTATTGGAGCATAAAACTCTATTGCTGATGTAGGGATGTAGTATGTTTTGTAGAGCTGGGGATTTCTCAGTGTGATAGAGAATTTTATGGGCTAGTGTAAGTTGATTGTACAGGAGGAGCTGAGGTAATTCTTGCCAGTTAATCTGCCTTAGGGCTGTGCAGTGATGTGGCCTATGGGGGAATCAGTGGCCAACCTGGCAGTTTTGTTGTAACAGGAATCAAGTTTTGTTAAGTCTGTCTTTCTGAGATTAGTGAGAATTGGAGAAGCATAGAGCAGTGTTGAGATGAGGTGTGCACATGCAATTGTGGCCTTAGCATTTTTGGTAAAAAAATTACTTATTCCTATATAAAATACCCAGTTTTTTGTGCACCTTCTTTATGGTTTGGGAGATGTGGATATCACATTTCATATTTCAATCAGTCTCTACCCCAAGCAGTTTGGTGTGACAGGGGAGATAATAGTGTTATTCGGGGACATAATATTGAATGGGAGAGTAGGTGTGATGTGTATCTTGCAGGCAGGAAGAGCAGAAGTTTAGTTTTGTTAGGGTTCAGAATTGGTTGGGAATTGGTAAGCCTTGCTTCAAAGAAAGGAACCTTGTGTTAGTGAGTGGAGTTCTTAGAGGGAAGAAGCAGTGCATATTAGTGTGGAGTCATCAGCATATTGGATGACTGAAGCCTGGGGTATAGAAGTATGCAGGTTGTTAGTAAACAAAGAGAAAAGTAGGGGCCCAAGGATGGAGCCTTGGGGAACTCCTCGACTAACTCAGCCTTGGGGAACTCCTCGACTAACTCCCCCAGAGGTCCTGCTGGCACTGAACTGCCTGTTGCTGACCAGAGAGATAGCTTTGCAACCAGGCAGTAGAGGGTTCACTAGGATTTAGTTCAGAAAGAACATTAATTTACTGTGTGAGACCATATCGAATGCCTTAGAAAGGTCAAGAAAGATTGTTGAAACAAATTTTCCATTGCTTCTATGGTTGTTTACTGTATTAGTGTAAGACATTAGAGCAGTACTGGTGCTATGAAAAGGAAGGAAGCCATGTTGTGTATTTGATGGTATTCCATGATTTGTGTGTGTATACATCTCTCTAGGATTTTCGATAGAGGGGAAAGAATGGCTATAGGGTGATAATTGTTCAGTTCAGTTGAATTTCCTCCTTTGTGGACAGGAATAATATGAGAAATTTTCCAGATATCAGGGATTAGCTTTTCAGAAATGGCCTGTTAATAAGAATGGCTACTGGGTAGGTGATTGCATCTGCACCTATTTGCAGAAAATCGGCTGGTAGTTTATTTGCAGCTAATTAGTAGTTTTTTAATCATGTCCACAAAGACAGGCTGTAAGGTGAAGCTGTTGTGGCTATCATGTGACCTGGGTGGTTCTTTGGAAGAAGAGGAGTACTGTTGTGGACTAGATATAGCTAGAATAGATTCTGTGAAGTATTTATTGAATTGGGTAGCTATATTCTTTGAGTAATTTGTAGTGGTTGGGTGCACTAGATTTACCTGGAAGGAGTATGTTATTAACACCTGTCCAGAACTTTTGAGGGTTGTTTAAGTGCTTATTTTGTACATTGTGGTAGTAATTAATCTTGTCTAATTTGACCATTTTCTTTGCATTGTTTCTTAGCTCTAGGTATGTTTGATTGGAGTCATGGGATCTAATTTTATGTCATTGGTTCCAGGCTTTATTTCTGATTTTCAGCAGAGATTTTGTTTCTTTGCTAAGTCAAGGAGCAAAACTGGATTTAATTTTGATAGTTCTGAGAGGAGCATACTAGTTTAAGATGCCTAAGAAGGTAGTATTGAAATACTGAATTACTTCTTCAAGGGTGAGTAGCTTTAGTGGTTCCAGTTGCAGGTTTTTAGGGTTGTAATGAAGTTAGTGGGATTAAAGTTTCTTTTGTTTCTTATTAGGTGGTAAGCAGTAAGTTTGGCCTGACATGCATGAAGCCTTAGTATAAAGGTTGGTAGGAGGTCACTCAGACTATCTGGTAGGTAGCCAGAGTGAAAGGATTGGGCTGGTCTATTTTTTAATATCCAGTCAAGGATGGATTGTCTCTTAGATGGTTTATCTATTCTTCTGGGGGATTGGATGATTTGAGTAAATCCATGGAGGTTGATGTAATTAGTGGGATTATGAGAGTTACACGTTTGCCACTCAATGTTGAAGTCCCCCATGATGGTAGTTTCATGTGGAAGTGTGTCAGAGCTCAGTACAATAACTTCTCAAGAGTGAATATGTTTTTTCTGGGTGGGATAAATTATGTTACTAAGTTTTTTGGGTTTGATTTTTAGTCTGGTAAGAATTATTTCAGCATTGTCAAAAGTAGGGGTGGTAAGATTCAAAGTTTCAACTTTCAGCTGATTTTTGAATAATATCACTATGCTACCTCCCTTTTTGGCTTTAATGTCATTGCCAGGATATTATTACCTGGTGCCAAGATTTCATTATTAATAGTGTCAGGCTTTAACCATGTTTCTGTTAGTAGGGCAAAATCTGGTGCGTATGGTACAAGACTGACACGTAGCTTGATAAAACATCCCTAAGAGTAGATCCTGACACTCCTAAGAGTAGATCCAGTTGTCAGGGATCTGGGAACCCATATAGACAGTGATTTGGCCTTTGACCATCATGTGTCGACAGTAGTAATAAGCAAGGGTATGAAATACGGGCCTTAAGGTATCACTGTTCAGGTGTACTCTGCCCTCATAAGACCAGTCATCAAGTACAGTGCACTCTTTGACATGTATCTGGCCAGGCATGTGCTACAGATGGAGTGACCATAGTGGTTCCTTACAAAAATAACACATGGTATGGAAAACAAGTCCTTTTTAGACTGCCTCAAGGCATTGTCTTTATACTCAGTCTCATACAGGCTGCTGACAAGCAGAATATGCCTGTCCTACAAAGTATCCTCTTATCCAACCTTATGGACCTGTTGTACATCTGCAAAAATAATATCACCAGAAATATTCGATCCATGGACCTAAACCATGCCTGCAGCATAAACAGGACACGCTGGAGGGGCAGGTATGGGTCTCTTCAGTCTCTTCTAATGAACAGGCTTCTTATCCATATGAACCAAAGTTCTTCCCTGTACTTATACAAGCAAAACTTGAATCAATAGATGGGGAACTGCAGATTTACTCCTGGTCTGTCACCTGTGTCACCTATGTTTCTATTAGAGAGACGTGAAGCTTGTAATTTCTCAACCATACTTATATGCACCCCAGATAACTTATTGGCCCAATACCTTTGTAATATTCCTGGGAAGCATGATGAGGCATAAAAATTCCCTTTAGGGTCATTAGTATTCCCCTTTGACCCTATGATATAGGGATACTGCTAATACATCTCTTTCTGTATGAGTATATGAGGATTACTTCTGCATCTTAAGGCAAAATATAATGTTTTTTAGTATTTCCCCTTATTATCTTGTGAGCAGAAAGTTTAAGTAATCCTACCAGACCATTTTCAGCAATAACCTGATGAAAATAGAACTCATTTTAACATAATGTTATATAAGCAGTAACTAGAGCTGGAACATATGCATTTGCGTTTAGAATGTATAGCTAAGATATCCATGATAATAACTGTTGTGAGGTTAAGAAGAATAATGTAGTCTTCTTTGTAAGTACAGTCACTGTTGATTTTTAGGTATATTTTGAAACCTTATTAAAGAAAGGAGGATGTGGCAGAACGGAAATAGTAGGGTAAAGAATTCCTAATTGATTAACCAGTGAAATAGAAAGCCTTATTACCAGTTGAGTACTTGTTTCTCTAGTATATTCCTTTTTAGGGTGCCTTCTGTGTATCTGCATATCCTCAAACTGTCCATATGTGCTTCTACTAGTAACTCTAGTTTCTTCCCACATCATAAAAGATATGCAGCAGGTCAATTAGTGGTCTTAAAAATGGGCCACAGGAGTACATATAGTGTGTGAGTGAGCGCATATGTGTGTGTTTATCTTGCAAAGAACTGGTGTCCCACCCAAGATTAGTTTTCTTCACTATGTTTGCCGGCTGTCAGGATAGGTTTCTGTTCCACCACAACTCTAAATAAGATAAGGTGGCTACCAGAAAATAAATGAGTAGGAAAATGCCAAGATGCTTCGTGGTATCAGATATCTCCCAGGGTCACTCCATATAATTTACATTAAAAAGGTCATACTTTGTGAGTTAAATACATCACCTGCAAATTTAGTCAGCCAGAGTACATTGACATTGGTCTTGATGTCAGAGACGTAAATGCCAAAAATGAGTGATCCAAGAACTGATCTCTGAGGGACTCCACTTGTGACTGGCCTATTTGTAGTGGTGGACTCCCCAATTCTAGCTTCTTGGGTCCTGTCTGTGAGCCAGTTGGCTATCCACTGGGTGACATAAGGGTTTCTATCCAACCCCTTCAGTTTGTCAACAATGCCTGAGTGGAGTATTGTGTAAAATGCCTTGACCAGGTCAAGGTAGGCAGTGTGAACAATTTTGCCCTCAACTATTGCTTTGGTGACCTTCTCAAAGAAGTCCGTCAGGTTGAGGAGGCATGACTTGAAACACTCCTGTGACGATTATGACAACTTGGAAGGAAGTTTTCAGTGACTAGTTGACATTTTTAGGTAGAATATTATTCAGAAGTTACTTTTCAACAACAAATACAGTTCGCGTGGCTACTTGAAAATATAAAATGTGATTATTGAAATACAGGCCTACTTTTCCTGCAGTACTATATGTTTACTGGACTGGTGGTATTCAAATATGTTGAGGTAATGATTAAAATAAAATATTTTCATATTAGTATGCCCTGTACAGCAGCTGCAATAGATAAGATTTTTAGCAATGAAGATACAATAAGTTCAATGGAAGTGAAACACGAATGATAAAAACAGAAAAAGAGAGAGAGATTCTTTTATGGGGTGGTTTGAAAGATTAAGCATTTTCTACTACATTTGATGCATAACTGAGAAATATGTCCTATGCCTAGAAGATTGCAAATGTAGAAGACATTAATTTTTTTCACAGGCTGGACTTCTAAGTATGTTTCCAACATATTTGAATAGTAAAATGATGCTATGCTTGTAAATATGTGAATCCACAGTGTATGTACAAGTTTATATGATTGTGGAATCAGTGAAAGTTTGCCTTAGCTTTCTAAGGTGTATGTTTATTACATTTTTGATTGATGGATAATTAATTATTTGTATGTAATGTTATCAAAACATATTTATAATGTATGATAGGGAAACAAATAATATGTATTTGTTTATTTTAACTATGTCCTATACCTATTGACTGCAAATATATAACAAGTTAATTTGGTTCATACAGGATAGTGAAGTATGTCCTTGGCAGATGTGAGTAGATTAATGAAGTTATGTATGAAAAATATATGAATTTACAATATATCAGTGAAAATTTGCATTAACTTTTTGTTTAGTGAAACTTATTGCAGGTTTGACTGATGAAGGATAGCACCTTAAGACATGAATCTGCGATATATAGTAAGGTGTGGCTGTTACTGATTCATATGTTCATAGATGTTTACTAGGCTAATGACCACAAGGGCCTTTTTAAGACTAGCCATGCATCCCAAATATCTGACAAGTTCAGGTACCCTTAATAAGCATAAGCAGGGGCTTAGGAGATGAAACATTTACAAGTAGGAGACTGGAAGATGAACCATTTACAGGATGCCTGCCTCAGTTAGAGACACAAGTGCCAATTTTCGGTTCCCATCCAATTGTCCAAGTTATACTTGAATTGGGTTAGGGAGGAACTCTGCTTCACATGGATAGGGAGCCTGTTCCAGAGATGGGGTAGTCTCTGGGATACATACCTGTCTCCCCAGCAGGTTCTCTTTATATCACAAGCAAGGTTTAAGTCTTTAGGGATAATTCTGGTGCTGTTTGCATTGTGGATATGCATGAGGTCCATCAGAGTGGGCTCTGACAATGCCTTGTATGCCAGGCATACATCTCCCCTCATAAGCCTGTAGGGGACAGAATACAGGGATAGGGCCTTGAGGCAGTGTGCACAGGATATGTTGATTACATCCTGTATTCTTTTAGTGAGGAAGATCTGTGGATGTTCCAATTGTTGGATGTGCCTGGTTAGGTACATACCAAGAAAGCACTGTACTCAATGATAGGTCTAATTCATGCCTAATACAGTGGAACAATGACTTCCTTGGACCTAGATGCCATACCTTTGTTTATAAGTTGTGCAATATAGGATGATTTTCTCATAACTGTAGACATGTTATGGTCAAAGACTAGATTACTGTCTATGTGTGTCACTAAGTCCCTGACTACTGGGTCAACTCTAAGGGGTGTGTTGTCTATATGATAGTTACTAGTAGAGGATGACTTCCCAAAGGATGCTATTATGCATTTTTTGGCATGTAGTTTTAGCCCTTGGCTCTGATACCAGTTATTTTTCTGTGTCAGCCCTTCCTGGAGAGCATTTGTGTTGATGTGTGATTCAATGACAGCTCCTAATTTGCAATCATCTGCAAATTTAGTCAGCCAGAGTACATTGACATTGGTCTTGACTTCAGAGAAGTAAATGCCAAAAATGAGCAATCCGAGGACCAGTCTCTGAGGGACTCCTCTTGCGACTGGCCTCTTTGTAGAGGTGGACTCAACAATTCTAGCTTCCTTCATCCTGTCTGTAAGCCAGTTGGCTATCCACCAGGTGACATAAGGGTGTGTACCCAACCCCTTCAGTTTGTCAACAATGCCTGAGTGGGGTATTGTGTAAAATGCCTTGGCCAGGTCAAGGTAGACAGTGTGAACAATTTTGCCCTCATCCATTGCTTTGGTGACCTTCTCAAAGAAGTCTTTCAGGTTGAGAAGGCATGACTTGCCCTTAATGAAACCAAACTGGGGTGGATCCAGTGTCTGGAGGTTTACTGTACCATTATAAATCATTTCCATGATAATTCCTTCCATGGCTTTCCATATGAGACTGTTGAGATTTATGGGTCTGTAGTTTCCACGATCTATAGATGGCCCACTTTTGTGCAGAGAAATGACTGTTGCTGTTCTTCATTCTTGAGGCAAGAAGCCTGTTTGGAAGCTAAACACCAATTCCAGAGAGCCTGATAGGTCATGTTTCATGCTATTTAGAAGGCATCCTGGGATATTGTCTGGGCCCATTGATTCAGTGTTCTTGGCCTTAGATCTGTTCCCTTGTGATAGCAGGGAGAGTTATATTTGATGGTATTTCCTGAAGGAAGGTTGAGAGGGATAGTGGGGTAAAGTTGGAGCTGAATCTGTCAGTTAGTGGGTTTGCTATATCTTCTGGCTCAGTATAGGTGACTCCATTTACAATGAGCTCTGCACGCAACTGTGTATTCCCTTTGAGTTTGCACACATAGCTAAAGAATGCTTTGTGGTTGTCCTTGGACAGAGAAGCCAAATTCACCTCAAATTTGGCTTTGGAAGATTTTATTTGCCCTCTGAGTTGTTTGTTTTAGTTTGATGAGAGTGCTGTTGTCCTGCTGGATGCTGTACCTCCTATATTTTGCCATGATTTTCTTTATTTTGTGAATCCACCAGGATGGCTTATTTTTGAGTAGTTCTGTAATTCTTCCTGGTGGATATGGCTGCCTCTGTGCAACTATTAACACGCTTGTATAGGGTTTCTGTGAACTGTTCTGTATGGGCAGTGTTCTCAGGGTTCTCAAGGGCTTGACATTTTGCCAGGTTATCACTTAATAGCAGGAAGTTATCCTTAGAACAGTTCCTGAATACTCCAGGCATATTGGGGGATCCAGGTTCTTTTTTTACTTCAAAGGAGATCATTTTGTGGTCTGACCTTACCAGGGAAGACATTACTTTAGGGGGTGTGCAGCAGTCTCCCATATTAGTGAGGACCAGATCTAGTATGGTTGCACCCTTGCATGTTGTATTGACAGTCTGGTGCAGGGAATTTGTGTTTACAAAATCCAGGAATCTTTGTGCCTGTACATTTGGTGTCATATAGGATTCCCAGTTAATAGTGGGGTAATTAAAGTCACTCACGAATGTGATACTGTGCTGGATGCTGAGTGTTTCCAATAAGTTTAAATACATGGTATGGGTTTCCTGGGTCATAGACAGTGACCTATAGCTTGCAAGGAAATGGTATTGGATTTTGCCTATGGTGATTTGAACATGGAGAAGCTAAAATGCATTGTTCTGTTTGACCAGCCTTGAGTTATATTTATTTTTGATGTAAACCAGGACACCTGCACCTTTAGTCCCTATCTGTATAGTAACTGGTCTAAATGTGTGAAAGGCATTATAACCTTGCACTGTCAGTGTGCTGTCTGCTCTTTAAACCATGTGTCAGTGAGCACACAGACATCAGCCTTCTCTAGGGTGAAGAGAGCTTCTAGGGAGTGGAGTTTTTTGTTTAGACTCCTAGCACTGAGCAGTAATACCTTTAGATTTTCTAGGTTTTGATTTGCTATGTTGTTAGTACTTTCAGTTTTGCATTGCCTAAAAAAGGCACTTTGGGGGAAGACAATATTTTAGCTAATATTCAAAAGCTTAGAGAGGAGAGGTGCAGACCATCCCTGGCAAAGCAGCATGATCTGTTGACTATCTCCTTCCTTGCTGACAAATATTACACCCCCTTAGAATGACACCAGAAACTAAGCCAATTATTAAAGTCAGTCATCTATTGTTCATATTGTAGCATCATCCTTGGAGAAGGTAAAATGTTGCTCAATGCCAGGTTTATACCAGCCTGGGACACACACTCCAAGACTACCATGATGTCTCTCTTCATATAGTCTAGGGAGGTACATCTCAGGTCATTTACAACCACATGGACTATAACTGAGTCATACTGGTACTTGTGATTCAGTGACCTAAGTGCATGCATAATGTGGCAGATCCTAGCCCCTAATAAGCAACTGACCATGAATTTCTCCTTACATTTAAGTGCCTCAGCATATGTGGGTCTATATGTCTTTTTTGAATTGTGTGTGATGGGTGCAGCATGTGTACTACTGACAACCTTATAGACATTAGGAGTAATTTTATGTGAGAGCTTTGCCTCCCAGTGATATTGTGTAAATACATCTCTCACATACCATATCACTTTGTTTGAGAATTAACTGGTTGTCAGTAAAAATGAGGCAACTTCTACATTGCCTCATGATGCCCATATTCACCAAGCTGGTAACGGGGATAGTAGGAAAGTTCATATCAATGGTAACAGACCCTTTTTTATTGATTAGACAGTTGGAGTGAGAATATAAAGCAATGTCAGGAGTATCTGGTTTGCAACTCTGGGGGCAGGGCTTGCACTGTAAACTAGTTGTCGTGTGTGCAACTAGGTGTTGGTGAAATTTCTGTTGTGCTTTTACAGGAAAAATGTCAACTCAAGGTGTCTGTGGCTATACAGGGCACTGCCAAACACTTGAGGAGAAACCAGTAAGTTGGCCCTGATGATTTATGGATGAAGTATTTAGGCAGATATTCTGAAGTTAGAAACAAATCAAGCAGTACTTACTGAAAACAAAGAATTAGCTTGTCAAGAATAATGAAAAGAGGGGAGTCACATGAATAGCTACTGCCTGGCTTCTAGTACTGCTGGTCTCACCACAGCTTTACCCTGCTGGGATACAATGCTCCTTTGCTTCTTCTCTCAACAGAAGCAAAGCATTAGCACCAATCCCAAGATGAGAAGTAGGCCACAGTCTGGTGATGCACAGTCTTCTCCCAAATGATACAAGGGTCTGTAGGCTTATTGTAGCCTTTTCCTGGTAGATGTCTTGAATAGCAAACATACCAATCAGGAACATCAAGCAGACACTCACTGCCCAACCAGAAACAATCAGGAATCAATGCACTCTGCTCCTCTCATCAGTAGCAAAATATAATCACAAATTCCAAGGTGGCACCTATAAAGCAGTTATTTAGCTTTCTGGTGATCAGCAGCCTCCAGGAAGTAATGTCCCTATACTTGTTCTCTCACCAGCAGCAAAACAGAAGCATTAATCCCAAGATGACTACTGAGAGACAGAATGTGAGCTCTCCAATAACTGGTGGTCTTGGTGTAGATGTTGCACATTTTAATGATTAGATAAAAAAATGGTTAATATCCTAAGAGCTGCAGTGTTCACCAAGCAGTTAAATGTGAAAGAGGGAGTAACTAAGCTTTAGCTATCTAAGTAGAGAGCCACCAATTTTAAAATAGCAAGATAGATTGGAAGGGGAGGACACTTTGTATTCTGGTTTTATGGAATACAATGGGATGGCCAATAAATTTAAATAGTTGAAAGTGATTTCACAAAATTATAATTTTATGCTTACTCATAACAGCCAGTGAAAGGGGAGAAGAATGAGGTATGTGGTCAAAGTAACATAAGGGGCAATCAGCTAGAAAGAAATTCAGTTTAAAAACATACCAACACAAGGGTAGGAGAGTAGGAAAAAAATTATTTCTCTATGACTCACAAGAGACACAACTGTGGTCTCTTTCCAAGTCTAAATGTGCAATTAAAAGCAGAATACAAGTAAAACTCAGTGTAAAAAATGATGAAGGAAAAGTATTGGCAAGATGCTTGTTGGATACTAAAATAAAAGTCATTGGAAAGTTAACTAACTTATGTTAACTCATTTCACATATAATGTTTATTGACTGTACATTATGTCTGAAAATCTGATTTATGAAATATTAATAGTGGTGAGAGGTGAAATGAAGATTCAAATGGAAGGAGGAGAATGTAATATGTCACAGCTGTTGCACATGATTTAAAGACTGATCATTTCTGCTTGAGGATTTAGATAGATAATTAGATAAATCCCTTTACAAAGGCTATTCACTATCAGCCTCAAAACAGGTGTCATGTCAGGTGAAGGGAAGACAGCAATAGTCATTCCCCTGTACAAAGCTGGGGCTTCAAATGATCAGGGTAATTATAGACCCATAAGTCTGCCCAGCATCATATGTAAGTGAAAAGTATCATTATGGAATTAATCAATAAGGTTATAGGTATTGTACAGGCTCTCAACAAAAGCCAGTTCAGGTGCATCAAGGGCAGATTCTACCTGCCTGACTTCTTCAAAAATATTACTGTAATGGATGAGGGCAAATCAGTACACATTGGATATCTGGACCTTGCAAAGACATTCAACAGCATTACACACTCAGGTATCCTAGTTAAACTTTCTGAAATAAATGCATATCCCTGTGTAACTTGTTGAATAGCAAACTGGCTCACAAATAAAACCCAGGAAATAAGGGTGGGTAGTTCTACCTCCTCCAAAACTCTTGCCACTACTTGTGTACCCACCCAAGGGTTCACTCGCTGGGCAACTCCTCTTTGGCATTTCCTCCTCAGAGATCAAAGATAATGTTAAGTGTGGCTGACTAGATTTACAGATAAACTTGTTACCATCACATATTCCCAGAGGACACCATGATCCTCCAAGAGGGCCTGTCCCAAATAAATAGCTGGTGTCAAAACCACAGACTAAAACTAAATGCCAAGAAAGAGGCCCTTACAAGTCTAGCCAAGAATTTAGCCCATGTTCCAACAAGTCAGCACGTGATGCCACTGTCTTGAAGGAACACAGGTGGAATCCGAGGGGTGTATTTTCTGTTCACCATCCAGTTATCCAGGTTGTACTTAAAAAGCATTAATGAGGTACTTTGCTTGACATGAAGAGGGAGTCTATTCCACAAAAGAGGGTGTCTCTGGGACACAAATCTGTCCTGCGAACAAGTCCTATTGATGACACAGACCAGGTTAAGGTCACTCATGTGGGTTACTCGAATGGAGCCTGACTTGCAGATATGAAGCAGACCCATCAAGGAGGGGTCTGAGATTGCTTTGTATGCCAGGCAGAGGTCACTTCTGAGGATTCTGTAGGAGACTGAGTAGAGGGACAGGGCCTTTAGCCTAAATGTGTAGGGTACATGTTTGAAGCCCTGGATTCTCCTGGTGAGGAACCACTGTGGTGTCTCCAGCTGTAGTATGTACTTTGTGAGGTGCATGCCGTAAGGTGCATTGTACTCAATAATGGATCTTATAAGGGAAGAATATAGGGATGTTATAACCACCTTGTCCTTGGATGAGATACCCTTACTAATGATGTGGGCCATGTAGAAAGCTTTCTGTACAATGGAGACAATATGGTGGTCAAAAGTCAGTTTGCTATCAACCTGCGTGCCCAAGTCCCTCACAACTGATTGCATGCTTAGGACCTTATTATTAATGTGATAATTTGTGGGGATGTCACTCTCCCCAAAGGTGATGATGATGCATTTTTTGGCATTCAGTTTGTGGCCATGTTTTTGGCACCATTTATTTGTTTGGGTGAGACCCTCTTTGAGGATATCCACATCACTATGGGAATTGATGACAGCACCCAGCTTTCAGTCATCCTCAAACTTGGTCAGCCATAGCCCACTGGTTTTGGCCTGCACCTTAGAAAAGTATATCACAAACAACAGAGACCCCAAGACTGATCCCTGGGGTACACCACTCATTGCGGTGTTACATTATGGCTAACATGACTCCATATATGACTATCACATTGAAAATTCATGCTTGAAAATTAATCCCATAATCAGGGATGTGGTAACCTATGTTGACAACAAACTGTCATTTGAGCACCATGTATCCAATATCATAAGAAAGTCCTTTCTCCATGCACAGCTTATGTATGTTGTCCATGTCCAAGGATGCAATTGTTTCACTGTACTCATTAAGCTAATCACAGAGTATAACACCCATTTCTGAATGCCCTTGTATAAACCCTTGTCACAACTGGAAGGACCACAATGCTTTCTCACTAAGAAAATCAAGGGCCAGAATTATAACAGCTATGTGGATCACCTCAAAGCCTTTTTCCTATCTCTCTTTTATGTGTCAGACAAGCTATTGAGGGGAGACTTCTGCTTTGCATGTTGATCCTCAGCAGACACTATCCTATCAGACCAATTGCACATTTGCAAGTCCAGTGGTGGTATAAACACCTCTCAAGGGATCACAGTCTCTTCTGCAACATAAATAGAATATGTTGGAGAGATAGGTATGTACCACAGAGAGTTCTACTTCTGTGGAACTTTCTTCCACTCCTCAGAAAACAAAGTACTTCTTGTACTGTATTCAGATTTAATCTGGATGAATGGATGAGAAACCATAAATTCACCTCTTGTACCTTTGTCCCTCTTGGATAGAGCAACAAGTAATGCCCAACATATCTGTGTTTTTCTAATTTGTATACAAAATGCAATGGTTAATATCAACCATGGGAATGTAAGGCCAGGCTTCTTTATAGCCTCACAGATCAATAGCCTAGTAAGTACCTCTGAACCTATGAACCTAAAATAAAAAAATAAATAGATAAAGATAGTTGTAGATATAGATATAGATATATATATAGATATAGATATAGATATAGATATAGATATAGATATAGATATAGATATAGATATAACAACTGACAGATAATACAAAAAGCTATAGGGGATTTGCATCTATGCCTTGCACTTAGAAAATTGTAAAATTATCATCTGTTTAGTTAATTCATTCAGAAGCCAGCTTGACATACACAGAGTAATGCATGTCATATTTTTATGACAATATTCTTGGGCAACAGTGGCCACTTCTAAGGAACCCATTCTCTTTTATTTTATTTTTTATTGTTGTCTTCACCACATGTGCTGATCTGTTATATTATTAACATACATAAATGGGCTGCTCATTAATACCTGGTGGGCAGGATTCAAAAAGGCATATTGGGCTGTGGAAACATTAACATAGAAGTTTCCACTTTGTGGCAAGCCTTTCCAATACAGAAACTGTTCTCCCTCTCCAGTTTTTCCAAGTTGATGGCTACAACATGAAGAACCATCTCACTTAAGAAGGTGTATGCTAATGCTAATTAAATATGTGCCCTTCCTAAGAAAAGGCAGTGGCTCCAGACTAACCTGGCAGATTGATTAAGAGACCAGTAATGCCAATTTTTTTTTCTCAGACAGGGAGATGTTTACACATATTTTGATGGCATTCACATATTCTTCTTAATGGGACTGGTTGCAACTTGCATGATAATTTCAGGTAGGGATAGCAGAATACTGTGTTTAGACATGTGTGTCTTTGTCTGTAGGGCCATGAATGTGGGTGAATGGATGTGTGTGTGTGTGTGTGTGTGTGTGTGTGTGTGTGTGTGTGTGTGTGTGTGTGTGTGTGTGTGTGTGTGTGTGTGTGTGTGTGTGTGTCTGTGTGTGTGTGTGCATGTGCATGCACGCGCGCGTGTGTGTGTGTGTGTGTGTGTGTGTGTGTGTGTGTGTGTATATCTATGCATGTATGTGTGTGTATGCATGAGTGGCATATATTTGTGATGTATTTGTGTATGTGCATGTCTGTGCGTGTGTGTGTGTGTGTGTGTGTGTGTGTGTGTGTGTGTGTGTGTGTGTGTGTGTGTGTGTGTGTGTGTGTGTGTGTGTGTGTGTCTATGCATGTGAGTGGTACACTTGTGTGTATGTGTGTGTGTGTGTGTGTGTGTGTGTGTGTGTGTGTGTGTGTGTGTGTGTGTGTGTGTGTGTGTATCTATGCATGTATGTGTGTACATGCATGAGTGGTATGTATTTATGATGTATTTGCGTGTGTGCGTGTCTGTACATGTGTGTTGTGTATTTCAGTGTGTATGCGTGTGTGTGTGTGTGTGTGTGTGTGTGTGTGTGTGTGTGTGTGTGTGTGTGTGTGTATCTCTGCATGTATGTGTGTGTATGCATGAGTGGCATATATTTGTGATGTATTTGTGTATGTGCGTGTCTGTGCATGTGTATGTTGTATATTTGTGTGTGTGTGTGTGTGGGTGCATGTGTGTGTGTGTGTCTGTGTGTCTATGCATGTGAGTGGTACGCTTGTGTGTGTGTGTGTGTGTGTGTGTGTGTGGGTGCGTGTGTGTGTGTGTCTGTGTGTCTATGCTTGTGAGTGGTACGCTTGTGTGTGTGTGTGTGTGTGTGTGTGTGTGTGTGTGTGTGTGTGTGTGTGTGTGTGTGTATGTGTGTGTGTGTTGGGGGATGAGTATGGTGCAGTGATGCATGGGCTAGTATACAGAACCCTACCATTGTCAAGTTTGACAGCACAGCGTTTGATTCAGAGACATAGTAATTAGCTGCTAATGTGGTGTTCCTCTCTGCGCTTTACCTTGTTTTTGACTTGATGATTCTCTCCACCATGCTAATTCACCAACCACTGTTTGCCAATTAGAGTGGAGGGAGAGAATCTAATCTCAGGGTATGTATAAGAGCATAAAAGTGATTTACTTGGCTTTGTTCCTTTTTATATGATGGCAGGATTACGTCTAATTTTCTGGGAAATTTATACCAGAAATTTAATTCTCTTGTATCTTTCTTTTTTTCTTTCTTCCTTTCTTTATTCTGTTTTTCTCTGATTGGAGTCATTATTATAATGCAGACCAGAAGGTTTGTGTTTCATTTTTCTCCCTATTGGAATTATTACACCCTTTATAAGATAAACCAGACATTTATTACAGGAAATACTGGTGGTTTGCATTATAAAATATACTTTTAATTATAAATCTAATGGACTATAAAGACGAAGACACATGAACACCTATGTTATCTTAAGTTTACTATATTAGATTTTACATCAGTAAGTATGAAAATAATATTTTGAAGAGTTTTGAAAGTAAAAGTATGAGGTAATGCTGTCTGTTCAGTGTTAATAGCTATAAATCAGTATTAACAGTGAGTTTTATAAAATGTAAGGTTTATATAGGGCATAGAAGGTTATGAATGGGTCTCCAGTCATAACTAGCTAGCTTATTATCTGTCAAGACATGAATGCCTAGAAATGTACCCCTGGAGACAGAGCGAAGCTCAACTGGGGATTCTTGACATCCATGTTGGGAAGGCATAACAAGCAGGTGTGTGATCGGACAGACCTAATCATAATTGTTTGCAGTGCATAGAACTTGAACTGTCCCCATGTGCTGCAGCAGTCTAAGAAAAATGTGTAGAAGAAGCAATATGTGTTTTAATGCTTTGAAAGCTATGATGTGATTAACATTGCTACACTGAAACTGGCTACTATGGAACAGCAGTGAGAAGTGTAGCAATTAAGCATATTAAATACTCAATGCAGTCAAATGTTTAAAACCTTTTAATGCTCTTTGCATTTCCCACCACTGTTTCATGGTGGCTGCTAACCACTGTTCTGTGGTGGCTGTTAACCACTGCTCGATGGTGACTGTCAACACTTGTTCTGTGGTGGCTGTTAACCACTGTTCTGTGGTGGCTGTTAACCACTGTTCTATGGTGGCTGATAACCACTGTTCTGTAATGGCTGTTAACCACTGCTCTATGGTGACTGTCAATCACTGTTCTGTGGTGGCTGTTAACCACTGTTCTGTGGTGGCTGTTAACCACTGTTCTATGGTGACTGATAACCACTGTTCTGTGGTGGCTGTTAACCACTGCTCAATGGTAGCTGTTAATCACTGTTCTGGGGTGGCTGTTAACCACTGCTCTTGGCTGTTAACCACTGCTCTATGGTGACTGTCAATCACTGTTCTGTGGTGGCTGTTAACCACTGCTCTATGGTGGCTGATAACCACTGATCTATGGTGACTGTTAACCAGTGCTCAATGGTGGCTGATAAACACTATTCTGTGGTGGCTGTTAACCACTGCTATATAGTGGCTGATAACCCCTGTTCTGTGTTGGCTGTTAACCCCTGTTCTATGGTGGCTAATAACCACTGTTCTGTGGTGGCTGTTAACCACTGCTCTATGGTGGCTGATAACCACTGTTCTGTGGTGGCTGTTAACCACTGCTCTATCTATGGTTATTGTTAATCACTGTTCTGCGGTGGCTGTTGATCACTGTTCTGTAGTGGCTGCTGACCACTGTTAATGCTCTAGTGCAAGACTAGAGTTCAGTAGCAATGAGGACACATTACCATTCTAATGTTATAAAGATTCTTAACAATCCTGTATTTTCCCCAATTTTAGAAAGTAATCACAGCACTGTTTGCACTATATCATTTTTAGAAATGGATTTGCCCGTTTATAATGTAATGCAATGTTAACCTATGTAACTTTTGAAAATGTATTGTTGATTAAAAGATGAATACATTTTATGAAAGTAGTATTTCAGAAATGAATATAGTTTAACTAATATTTTCTCACTCACTTCCATGCAAATGGCAGCTGATTTCTACAATGACCCCCTGAACAGCTAATGCTACCACAGAGTTTTCAAGGCAAAGAGAAGAAACAGAAATAGACTGCAAGGTCTTTCTTCCATATACAAAGGACAGAATAATATAGTTTCAAGAACACTAAGTAAGTGTACTGTTGTGCCATTGATATTTGGGATTTAAGCCTAATATTGCAATGAAGCTGGTAAGAGTGTGAAAATCATCATTTGAGAAATAATGGAGTTTATTTAGCAATAATTTAAATAAAATGGAGAAAGTTTTATCTGTTCTACCTGGGGAATACTAGAAGAATGTGTGACTTGCTTTAAGTAAGATAGGTATGTTAGTGCCTGGTAGCTTTAGCCAGATATGCAACATTAACCTCAAAGTCAAATTAAACACTTCAGTATAATATAAAATATTGTATGAAAAAATATTCTGAATAGGAAAATATGTTCATTTCTTTACACATCCTTTAGAATTTTAATATATAAAACTAACCTGTTCATTTGTTTCCAGAAACATTTTCACTCTTGCTTTGAAGTCATGCAGACACACTAAAAGTCACTGAATATATTATGTGACATGAATCTGTTTAAATTTAAAAAGCAACCTTCATTTATGAAGAATAATAGCCAGATCTATTAAAAGTTAGTGCTATTGAATACTTGTTGAAATGAAACTGTCCTTCTTCACCATCCATCTCAGAGACTGATGTTCATGCAGAGCATCAGCTGGAACTCTGAGGGGAAGATTTTCTGCTAGAATGTTGAGATGGAATGTTTTTCCAAATTAACATATTATCTATTTACACAGCAAGCATATGTGAGAGAAAGAGAAAAGTAAATACAGGAATTTAAATGCTTCTATTAATCCACACAAATCTAACAAGCATATATCCTGTCACTGCACACTGTCACACCAAATCCATCACGTGTAAATTACATGACAAGTTCTTAAGGTAATATAATTATGTCACACCAGAATTACAAATCATGTAACACAAATACTGTCAGATTAAAGAAAAGAAAAGATCAAACCTTATTGTAGTTCTTTAACAGTAGAATATTAAGATACAGTGTCAGGAAGCTTTTAAATGTTTTAAGAAAAATGTCTTTTTGCATCTTTAGGATCTGAACATACAAATCTTTTGTCATTAGCTGTGAAAGACAAGGTATTAGGATATGCCATTCAAAATCTAATCCCTCTTTTTATCAAGTCAGCACAATAGGGGGCTAGTTTTTGTCTATTTAATTTGATCTGTGCAGGAAGATCTTGGGAAAATGATAGTTTGTGAGACTTCCATATGAATTGTTTCTTTGTTTTAGCAGTTTCTAGGATATGGAAAGTGTCTTGAAAGTTTAGTAACTTAGTATAAATTAACCTTGGTGTGGAAGAATCTTGCTTTATGCAGTGCTCTGTGTGCTCTCTCTACAATTATAGATTTTGAAGAAGCTTCACAATTTAACAGTGTTTCAAAGATATTTTTAGTCACAGATAACAAGTTTTTATTGTCATAAGATTCAGGTAAACCACGAATAATGATGTTATTTCTTGGCTTCCAAATCCAATATTTTAGCTTGTAAATCTGAAACAGTTTTATCTCTAGATTTAAAGTCACTTTCCAATAAGTCTGTTTTAACCTCCAAGGCTAAGATTTTATTTTCAATAGTAACAATACTATCGTTTATTTGCTTTAAAGATTTACTAAAGTCTGCAAACTGTTCTGAAAAGTTTTGTATAGCACTTTGGATTGGTTTTAATGCTATTTTTAGTTCTTCTAAAAGGAAATTTGAGCCATTTAAATCTTTATTACTTACATTAAAAGTTTCTGTAGGTTGTCTAGATGATTTCAATCTTTTGAACCTGAATCTTTTCAGGAGAGAGCATTGAAGTATATTTGGCCTTTGTAGGCTGAGTCTCCATGGAGTCAGATTTTGTAGCCATGCCCAGAAATGGAATGCAGTTAACAGGATACCAGGAACCAGGAACAGACTGGAGCAGTAGGAGTCCCAGCAGCAGAGAGACCAAGAATGTTCTGAGGTAAAATAAATCCCAGGATAATAATTCCAGAAGAAAAATAATCCAAGAAAAAGATTTATAAAATCTTTTAGTATAAAAATTTGAGGAAAAAGGTTGATGTAAAGTTGTAAAAAAAAACAAAAGTTAAATAGCTGTGAGGAGCTCAGAGAGTAAGGACTAGACTAGTCGGCAGCCATCTTGGAATCCTCCAACATTAACCTCAAAGTCAAATGTCTGGAAGGTTGCCATAGGCTTATGGATTTGTCCATAATATATAAAATAAATTATGAAGGAGCATTTCCCTTGCTGGATATTCACTTTTGGTAGGCTTGTATATATGACACAAAGAAGCACAGGACATGATATGAATTGGAAGACTGATTAATTATGAGAGAATAAAACGTATATGCATGATGTAAATTTAAAATTATTAATTTATGACACTTCTATTGAATTAGATAAGGTCCAGATGGGGTAGTTAAGAACTTGGAATTTAAAGTGTTCTTAATTTGATTTGAGAAAAATAAGTTATTAAGAGAAAAGAAAATATATTTAGATTTCATATAAAAAGGACCAAAGATGGAAAATTACTATGACTTTAGTAAATGAACAGATACAAGGAAAGGAGTTGCAGGGGAAACATGGATGTGTTTTTCAACACTGCATTGCTTAAGGAGAGCAAGTCAGGCATGATTGCTTGTACTCCAACTGAGGGCTTTAAAGGAAATTGATAGAAAGAACCAAATATAGGCAATCATTTAATATCATGATTAAAAATTAAGGGAAATATCTAGTTGGTTAGAACAGTATGAGATATGAATACTACCAGATTAAGATGGGTTGAGATAGACAAAATATGTTCAGGTATATGATCAGGATACGAAGTCTATTAAAGTTTATCTTTAAATAAGATGCATCTATCTTATTTGTCATATTCATAATCTGAAGTAAAAAATAAAGTAGGAATTAAAACAAATAAAGTATAACTTCTATCTTAACCTTAACAATTTCAAGGAGGGTCCTTTTTGAATTAAAATGGTATATATAGATGAAAGCCATACAAAACATGACTGCTTTGTTAAATTACACTCTGTTTCAAGGCAGAATACTGAAAATAGTGGGAGATTAAAGTTATTTAGAAAATCCCATGTTTTGTAACTTGACTTCCGTAGTAGATTTGGATTCTTCAATGACATTTTGTATTTATGACATTTAACTGCTGTCTAGAAAGCCAGCAATTTCAGGTATGCTTTGGTAGACTTTATTGCCAGAAAACCTAACATGAAAGCCTTTAGAATGGATTTTAATTTAAGGAGGGGAAAAAGAGAAAGGTTAGTTAATTGACAGGATGCAACATCAGTGAAAGTGAAATCATTTTTAAGTTTGGGAGGCAGGAGTAAGAATTCAAGACTAGAAGTGGGGGGGGTTTCTATCTCTTTGGCATAGGCATTTTCTGGGAGAATTTGTTTCATGTTACTTGTGCAAAGATATTTGCCTTACAGATGGGAAGTGGGAGATATGGCATTTTCAGTATAAGTTCATCTAGCAGATTTGAGTACAGCAGCAAACATAGCAGGCTGGCAGGATTTTACAAAGACCCAGGTTTGTAATGTGTGCAGAAAAGGATAGGTCTGGTGCTGCATGATTGGGGGTGGATGGTAGGATGTCTATTGCAGGCAAGTTGTTAAAATAGTATTAAGGGGACATTTTAAGATGGTTTCCTCATTTCTGACTATCTTTCATGGGTAACTTTGATAATTTTTCTGTTTGAGAGTACCCTACAGATTAATGAATTTCTGGGTAGACTTGCTTGTTAAGTATGCTTTCGTCACCAAGAGTACAGATTTCATTTGGCTGCCTAGACCTAAAAATGGATCAGTTAGGTAGAACATAAAAGGTTGTTTTCAGTAAGCAGGCAGATGGATTAGTGTGACCAGTGAGGTAGGCTTTGTTATAGAAGCAGCAGAGAACAGTTGGTGTTAGCTGGAGTTTTTTATTTTGTTTTATTGATGGTAAACTGGTACAGTATAGGCATTTTGCAGTGGTCCTGAAGAAGGCTTTGGATTTTCTGAGGGCTGGATGCTGGTAGATACTCTTCTCACTTTTTTACATAGGAAATGCATCTGATTTAGCTCAGCAGGGTCAGTGACAGGTAGGTTGGCAACAAGGACTTTTACTAAGTATATTAGGTAGCCTTTCTAGTTTTGGGGATACGTAAGTTGTGTTTCCTTAGGCTAGTTTTACAAATATTTTAGATACATGTTTCATTTGGTAGTTGTCTTTGTTGACTTTGTGTTGTTGTTTTACATGTGGGAAAGATTGTTTTAATGACTTGGTATTCCTATGTGTTCTGGGCAGTGAAGAGAGCAATTCTCAGGCCAAATGTTAACTAATTGGGCCTTGATCCAGTAGTGTGCAATGCCATTTGGATGGGGCAGAGAGGTATATTGTGCAAGAAACTGCTCCCCATGGTAAAGATCTGTATTTACCAGCTAACCTGAAAAGGGTAGTTATTCTTCATTTGGGGGGATGATGTGGGGAAGATTGCAAAAGAAGGCTCTTACTGCATATTATTATTTATTTAATAAACTTACAGCTTTTTTGAGGAGTTTAATAGCACGGGTTGTAGTTGTTCCAAGATTATCTTGGAGTGAAGCTATTAATGTGTCAGCTGAAGAAGGAGTGAGGAAATTCCATAATCATGGAGTGCCTAGGACACTTAGGTCTTTAGTTTTCTCAGTCATCGAATATTTGGAGTTTAAGGGCAGGAATGCTTCTTGGTTCACAGATGATGGAGTGCATTTGTCTGATGAAGGGTTAGATTTGTTTAATATGGATCTATGGTTGTTTTTTCAAACAGTGGTTTTAGGTATGTAGGCTTAGTTTTGATGTGGGAGAGAAAAGAGCCAAGAGGGTTATGACAGCCTGGTAGACAGAGTTGGTTTTCTCCAGTTTTCCTAGGTTGTTGTCATTAATAACTAATTAGGAGTGGGTGATGAGTTAAGCTGCTCCATGAAGCATGTTATTCTTGGAGGGAGCAATCAATGATGCAACTCCAGGCATGGCTTAGCAGTCTGGGAATGTGGCCATACTATCAATTGTATGTATTATTTATTGTTATAGGTTGACATGGTGCTATTGTATTTGGATGCTAACTGATGGTTATTGAATAATATTGTTTGGCCTAGAAATTTACTAATAAACCGTCATTCAGTCAATATGGTGCATTTATTATCTCAGGGGAGAAGGTTTTCATGACAATTTAAGGTTTGCTTTGGCAGGCCTTATTGTCAGAAACCTGATATGAGAGTCTTTAGAATGGAGTTGAAGGTAAACTAAGGTAAGGTAAGGAAGGGAAGTGGGGGGGGGGGTTATTATGGGTCAAGCTGGAGAATCAGAGCAAGTGAGATAGCTTTTAGGTTTGATAGGGGGAGTAGGTACTTAAGACTCTGAGAGAGGGGCTTCAGTCTCTTGTGTGGGCATTTTCTCATCCTTGCTGATCCCTCACTCCTTTTAATCAGCAGCATTGTTGAGGACAGAGTTAATTTCCCCCTTTTCCCTTGCTTGTGGTTATTACAACTGATGAGGAGCAGGTGGTGTGTTACGCTACTCCATGGAACATGTTATTGTTGGATGAGCAGTCAATGCAACTCCAGGCATGGTTCACTAATCTGGGAATGTGGCCATCTGATTAGTCTATGTGTTATTAATTGTTATGGTTTCACATGTTGCTGTTGTATTGGATGTTAACAGATAGTTATTAAATAATATTCTTTGGCCTGGCAATTAAATAAACAGTCATTCAGTCAATATGATGTGTTTATTGTGTGGGGGAAGGAGGTTTTCATGGCAAGATTTTTCTCAAAAAAAGAAAATTAATTAAATAATGTTTAAGTGTTAATGAATTTTCTTGGGTATTAATTGATTTCTTTCTTTCTTGTTAATAATATCTGACTTTATGGCTTTTAATATGTTTTACATTTATGCCTGATGACTTGTACTTATGATAACCCACCAAGCTGACTATATGCTCACACATACTCCTGAGATTATCATTTTCCTCCAACAAGGATCAATCTATCGATCTATCTATTTATCTATCGATCTATCTACCTATCTATCGCTCTATCTATCTATCTATCTATCTATCTATCTATCTATCTATCTATCTATCTATCTATCTATCTGTCTATATATCTATCTATCTATCTATCTATCTATCTATCTATCTATCTATCTATCTATCTATCTATCTATCTATCTATCTATCTATCTATCTATATGACTATGATTACCAGGTGGGTGGACAGGGTGAGGGATTTTTTCAGGCATGACCCCCCCCCCCGTCACAAAGGCAAAAAAAATCAGTAATAGATTGCTGAAGAAAAACAGCAGTGCAACAGAAAAAAATATGTGCATAATTACATAGATATAACAACTGCTGCTTCAGTGGCATCGAAGGATAAAGCCCTGACTACAGAACAGCTGACTCAGTTTCAATTAGCGGCTCAGACAACTAACAGAGCAGTAGGGAAGGGAAGCACATGCCCTTTCATGGTGGGAGGGTGCTTGTCGATTTGCTCCCTAAGAGGAGGCATGGTCCAAAGTGGGGAGTTGCCCTCGTACATAATCAGTGAGCATGAGGGCATAGAGAGGGAGTGGGTATGTCATAAAAAACCCTCTCCCAGAATGGTATCACAGACCAGTCTAGCCCCCATGACACCCTCAGGCACCATGACTGGCACCAGCAAAAATGGAGTAAGTCCAGGGGAATTATAGAGTAGCTGGTAGACCTGGCATGGACATTGGGTACTGTGAGCCAGGCCAATAAAAAATGGGGACCGAGGGTACACACAAAAAAAAAAAAAACATTAGGTACAACAACTAGTGGAGTTACAATTTATATCAATGTCATAGCATAAATTAACATTGAATAAAACATAGTAAAGGCAAAACATGAGTAAAACATTTAGTGAGGACTGAGAAGTCTCAACATATAGCAAGAATTTTCAGAAATCTTACAGTTATGACTAAAATTATTATAAACTATATTAGGAGCATAATTAAATGTTGTGAATATCTATTAGTGGGATACTTTTTATGAAAATGTAATATTAACAAACTGTTTTTATCTTCGTGTTATATGGCAACTGACCAAAGAAATATGGAAAGCAAAAAATTAATTATAAATACTAAATAAGTGAATCCATAAAACTGACTTTATTTTTTTTTCATGTTCTTGTAATAAGCAGACTGGATTATTGGGCTGCAGAGGATCTGACTAACAGAAGACTGTGTTAAGAATAAAAAGGCACACAGTTACTACAATTATCCAGCCAGAGAAAAACAGCTATGAAAACAAAATGCAATATATTGTTAGAACAGATGTGTAACTGCTAAGCCAAGTACTCTACGTTCTAGGGTAGATGAGTACAGCAGATAATGGTAGAGTGACGGGGATATCACAGAATATTATATTTCTTGAATGTGAGGAAATATGTTAATTAGGTGATACACAGGACAATGTGAATCATACTGAGATTTATCTGGGTTCTGCACAGTGAAATTAAGGTCACCTTATAACAGGCACCTAAATCCTTTTGGAAAGTATTTGAAATAGATGATTCTGTTCAGAAGTTTAGGTCTTGTCTTTTTTTGTATTACAATGGTATGCATAGATGAAAGTTATACAAAACATAACTGCATTGTTATATTACATTCTCTTTCAAGGCAAGAGATTGCAAATAGTGGAAGATTAAAGTTATTTAGAAAATCCCATTTTCTGTAACTTGACTTCTGTAGTAGATCTGGATTCTTAAATGACATTTGTTGTGCATGATCTTTAAATGCACTTAACATGAAAGCCTTTAGAATGAATTTTAATTTAAGGAAGGGAAAGAAAGAAAAATTGGTTCATTGACAGAATGCAAAATCAGTGGAAGTGAAATTGTTTTTCAGTTTGGGATACGGAAGTGAGAATTCAAGACTAGGAGTGAGGGGGTTTCTGTCTCTTTGGCATAGGTATTTTCTGGGAGAATTTCTTGTGTGTTACTTGTGCAAAGATATTTGCCTTACAGATGGGAGGTGGGATATATAGTATTTTCAGTATAAGTTCATCTGGCAGCTTTGAGTACAGCAGTAAACTTAGCAGGCTGGCAGGATTTTACAAAGACCCAGGTTTGTAATGTGTGCAGAAAAGGATGGCTCTGGGTGATTGGGGGTGGATGGAAGGATGCCTATTGCAGGCAGGTTATTAAAAGTGATATTAAGGGGAAATTTTAAGGTGGTGTCCTAATTTCTGACTATGTTTTATGGGTAACTTTGATCATTTTTCTGTATGAGGGTGCCTTTCAGATTAATGAATTTCTTGGTAAACTTGCTTGGAAGAACGTTTTGTTCACCAAGGGTGCAGTTTTGATTTAGCTGCCTAGACCTACAATTGGATCAGTTAAGTAGAAGATAAAATATTGTTTTTATTAAGAAAGCAGATGGCTTAGCAAGATCATTGAGCTAGGCTTTGTATGGAAACAGAGAACAGTTGGTGTTAGCTGGTGTTTTTTATTTTGTTTTATTGATGGTAAACTGGTACAGTATAGGCATTTTGCGGAGGTCCTGAAGAAGGTTTTGGATTTTCTGTGGGCTGGGTGCTGGTAGATATTCTTCTCACTTGTTTACACAGGAAATGCATCTGATTTAGCTCAGCAGGGTCAGTGAGAGGCAGGTAGGCAACAAGGACTTTTACTAAGTATATTAGGTAGCTGTTGTAGTTTTGGGGATAGGTAAGTTGTGTTTTTTTGAAAATAGTTTTATACATGTTTTAGTTACATGTTTCATTTGGCAGCTGTGCTTGTTGACTTTGTGCTGTTGTTTTGCAGGTGAGAAATTTAGTTTTAATTATTGGGCATTCCTATGTGTTCTGGGCAGTGAAGAGAGCAATTCTCAGGCCAAATGTTAACTTATTAGGCCTTGATCCAGCAGTGTGAGATGCTGTTGGGATGGACAAGACAGACATATTGTGCAAGAAATTGCTCCCTTTGGTAAAAGATCAGTATTTACCACCTAATCTGATAAAGGTAGCTATTCTTCATTTGGGGGGATGATGTGGGGAAGATTGCAAAAAGAAGGCTCTTAGTACATATTATTATTTTCTTAATAAACTTACAGCTCATTTGTCTGAGAAGTTTAATAGCATGGTCTGCAGTTGTTCCAAGATTATTTTGGAGGGAAGCTGTTAAGGTGTCAGCTGTAGAAGGAGTGAGGAAATTTCATAATCAAAGACTGTTTAGGGCACTTAGGGTGTTAGGTTTATCAGTCATCGAATATTGGGAGTTTCAGGACAGGGATGTTTTTTTCATTCACAGACAACAGAGTGCATTTGTCTGATGTGGGGTTAGATTTGTTTAATATGAATTTGTGTTTGTTTTTGCAAACTGGTTTTAGGTATGTAGGCTTAGTTTTGATGTGGGGGAGAAAAGGGCTAATAGACTTATTCCAGCCTAGTGGGCAGAGTTGGTTTTCTCCAGTTTCCTAAGTTGTGGCTTTTATTAACTAATTAGGAGTGGGTAATGTGTTAAGCTGCTCCATGGGGAATGTTACTGTTGGGAGGGAGAGTCAGTGATGCAACTCCAGGCATGGCTATTATTCATTGTTATAGTTTGACATGTTGCTATTGTATTGGATGTTAACAGATGGTTATTGAATAATATTGTTTGGCATGGCAATTTACTGATAAATAGTCATTCAGTCAATATGGTACATTTATTATCTCGAGGGAGAAGGTTTTCATGACAATTTGAGGTTTGCTTGGCAGGTCTTGTTGTCAGAAACCTGATGTGAGAGTCTTTAGAATGGAGTTTAAGGTAAGGAAGGGAAGTGTGTGTGTGTGTATGAAGGGTTGTTATTGGACAAAATGTAGCATCAGAGGAAATGAGATAGCTTTTAGGTTTGGGAAAGGAAGTAGTTACTTAAGACTTTGACTGACGGGTTTCAGCCTCTTTGGTGTGGGCGTTTTGTTTTCCTGCCTGATCCCTTACTTCTTTTGGTCAGTAGTGTTAGGGACAGAGGTGATTTCCCCCTTTTCCCTTGGTTGTGGTTATTCCAACTGATTAGAAGTAGGTGGTGTGTTATGCTACTGCACGGAACATGTTATTGTTGAAGAACAGTCAATGATGCAACTCCAGTCATGGATGAGCAGTCTAGTAATGTGGCCATGTGACTAGCTTGTGTGCTAGTCATTATTATAGTTTGACACGTTGCTGTTATATTGGATGTTAACAGATAGTTATTAAATAATATTGTTTGGCCTGACAATTTAAATAAACAGTCATTCAGTCAATATGGTGTGTTCATTGCATGGGGGAAGGTTTTTAAGACAAGTAGCATTTTTCTCAAAAAAAGAAAATTAATTAAATAATTAAGTGTTAATGAATTTTCTTGTGTATTAAGTAATTTATTTTTTCTTGTTAATAATATCTCACTTTACAGCTTTTAAAAAGTTTTATATTTATGCCAGATGACTTGTACATATGATAGCCTTCTGAGCTAACTATATGCTCATACATACTCCTGAGATTATCATTTTCCTCCAAGGATTGATTGATCTATCTATCAATCTATCTATCTATCTATCTATCTATCTATCTATCTATCTATCTATCTATCTATCTATCTATCTTTCTATCTATCTATCTATCTATCTATCTATCTATCTATCTATCTATCTATCTATCTATCTATCGATTTAGCTATCAATCTAGTTATCTACCTACCTATCTATCTATCTATCTATCTATCTATCTATCTATCTATCTATCTATCTATCTATCTATTGATCTACCTACCTACCTATCTTTCTATCTATCTATCTATCTATCTATCTATCTATCTATCTATCTATCTATCTATCTACCTATCTATCTATCTATCTATCTATCTGATTATGATAACCAGGTGGGTTGACTGGTTGAGGGATCTTTTCAGGCATGACCCCCCCCCAACACAAAGGCAAAAGAAAATCAGTAATATATTGCTGGAGCAAAACAGTAGTGCAACAGAAAAATATATGCATAATTACATAAACATTAGACACAACAATTGCTTCTTCAGTGGCATGGAGCGATAAAGCCCTGACTCCACCCCAGCTGACTCAGTTTCAGTTAGCGGCTTAGGCAACTGACAGAGCGGCAGGAAGGTATGCACATGCCCTTCCATGGTGGGAGGGAGCTTGTTGATCTGCTCCCTAAGAGGAGTCACAGTCCAAAGAGAGGAGCTGCCCTAGTACATAATCAGTGAGCATGAAGGATAGGGAGAGGGAGTGGGTAGGTCATAAAAAATCCCTCTCCCCAGATGGAAGCACAGATAAGTCAAGCTCCCAGGGCACCCTCTGGAACCATGACTGGCCCCAGCAAAAATGGAATAAGTTCAGTGGGGTTGGTAGCAGTTAGATCTGGGATGAACACTGAGTACTGGGGGCCAGACCATTAAAAAAATGAGGTCCAAGGGGACACAAAAAAATTTGGTATAACAGTTAGTGAAGTTGCAATTTATATCAATGTTGCAGCATAAGTTCACATTGAATAAAATGTACTAAAGGGAAAACATGAGTAAAACATTTAGTGAGAAGTCACAACATATAGCAAGAATTTTCAGAAATCTTACAGTTATGACTAAAATTATTATAAACTATATTAAGAGCATAATTAAATGTTGTGATAATATCTATTAGTGGTATACTTTTTATTAAAATGTAATATTAACAAACTGTTTTTATCTTCTTGTTATATGGCAACTGACCAAATACATATGGAAAGCAAAACATCAATTATAAATACTAAATAAGTAAATCCATAAAACTGGCTTTTATTTCTTCATGTTCTTGTAATAAACAGACCAGTCTACTTGTCTGCAGAGGATCTGACTAACAGAAGACTGTGTTAAGAGTACAAAGGTACACAGTTACTACAATTATCCAACCAGAGGAAAACAGCCATGAAAACAAAATGCAATATATTGTTAGAACAGAGGTGTAACTGCTAAGCCAAGTACTCTACGTTCTACAGTAGATGAGTATGGCAGATAATGGCAGAGTAACGGGATATCACACAATATTATATTTCTTGAATGTGAGGAAATATGTTAATGAGGTGATACACAGCACAATGTGAATCATACTGAGATGTATCCGGGTTCTACATAGTGAAATTAAGGTCACCTTATAACAGGCACCTAAATCCTTTTTGAAAGTATTTGAAATAGATGATTCTGTTTGGAAGTTTGGGTCTTGTCTTGACAAGAAGGACCAGTAAAGACAAAGGTCACTTAGTGCAAAATCAAGTATAAAGGAGAAAGAATCTTGCCTGCCATATTTGCAAGAACATAAGCATGTATGGATCCCTTTTCTAGGTCAATAGCAGGATAAATGGATTTTATCAGATGTCTTGTGGCAAAACTTGTAACAAGAATTCTATGGGATTTGATTACCATATAAGACTAATTCTCCTAGAACAAAGACTTCTGTATTACAAGCACACAAAAGGACTTCACTAATTATGTGTTTATGTACTGTAATGATAAAAGGTTATGAGGTATTTGCATATGTTAGAGTCAGTTTATTTTTGTTAAGTCTGTTTAATAAACATTCACTAAAGACTCATTTAATGTCAGTGTCCTTTCTACGTGAATAGAGAGAGATAGAGGGATTATACAGAGTGGTATGCATACAGGGATTATTACAAAGCAGTCTCCTCCTCTTTTGTTTCTAGCTGACTCATACCTGACTGTTGTTTAATAAAATTAGCACTACTTATCTATTTTGCACCACAAAACGTTGCTACAGTTTCATTGTTCATTTTGTCTGCTTATTTTAGCTTTCATACACAAGCATGGTCTCAAATAAGTGAATCAACTTATATTGAATTTTTACTATTGAAAATGCCTCCATTCATTTGGATGAGAAAATGACTACTTTGAATATACGGTACAGTGACTGCTTTTCATTTCTTTTTGAATGTGATAACATTTCGATTTAGTGAGAAAAAAATGAAAATATTAAGCAAATTGAAGTGCAATTTAATAACCTCATATGTTTCTGTTGCAGAAGATAGACTAGCTACCGTATAACTTAAGAGTTTAATTAAGATGCTTAAACAGAACAAGTCGGCAAGTTTCAGTATTGTGTGTGGTGGCGCGCTTTTGCATTCATCACCTGTTGTTCAAGAAATGGAAAATGCAGGAACATTAAGATGAAGAACACCAAAAATGATTCATCTGCAAATTCTTGAGTTAAAGAGACTGACATTAGGAATAGGGGCACAGATCTAAAATACTAAGATACAGAGAAAAGGACAAAGAAAGGTAGAGAGACAAAATCTAAAAACTGCACTTAAATGCTGCATGCCAAAATGTAAGGGTACAAATACAGAACTGAATGTTAAATGCAGAAATGATTAATCTAAATGCATGAATGTGATGGCTTTGTGTGGAGTCTGGGAGGTAATAAATCTGAAACAGAGGATATAATGAAGAAATGTTGTTGGTGTAAACAGGAACTACACAATGCAGATGAAATATGCCACCATAATAAATTGACATTGAATATGGAAAGAAACCTGTGTAAATTACTTAAAAACCTCAAATAGTTAACATGTTATATTTATCACATGGTACTCTGATATATTTGTTTACACTAATGTAATACAGCAGGCAAATAAAGGCAACAAAAACAAAATAAAAACAGCAGGTTAGCAAGGCTATGGGTGAAATTCATAAAGCACTGCATAATATGCAGTGTCTCTACATGGTTCTGCATATTACACAAGAGTGGACAGATTCATAATGCCATCCCTGCTAAGTAGCATGCTGACACTCAGCTGAGCAGCAACGGTTTTGATGTCACATGCAAGATTGTGGGTATGGTTTATGGAAATTAGGCCAATACACAGCCTGATGATTTGCTTGATAAGGGATCTTGAGTAATGTAATAATTCACAGATGGACACATTATGCAATATTATGACAGGGCAAAAGTGCAGAAATGTATGGAGCTATTAGCTGTGTATACTCATTCTAGACTATGGGACTATCAGAGATGGAATAGAGCAGAGATGTATAACACCAAATACCTAGACAGTAAAATGTATCTGTAAAAATAGGTCCAAAACTTGTTAAATAGTGTGGTATTGCTTAGAATTAAACTTAGAACAGCTAGCTTGAATATAGAATAGCACTACCATATTCTAGTACTATATAACATCTTGACCTTAACTCCACAAACTGCCCTAGGAGTCCGCTGTTTAACCCCAATCTTTAATCCTCAACAGTCCACCCTATTACAAGATTGGGCAACATGGATATGCAATTTTCTAATGTTTCTGTGGCCACCTTGATACATTTGGGCATCCTAAGGCAATTTACAACTGTCTCGTGTTCTCAGACAGCCATATAATCATTAAAGAAAATAACCAGTATGCAAGAGATGCAAATGAACAACTTCCTTGATGGCAAAAATCTCACAAACAAATGAAATTGTCAAGAATGCCCACACTAAATCCTTCACACAAACAACTCACCACACAAAGATTGTCTAGTACTGAGGCACTCAAAAGAAACCTTCCTAAATCTCAAAAACCTCCAAAGCTGCCTGTGACATCCCTCCTCTGGGCCAGTAATCAAGGAGCCTCAATGCTCACCACTGACATGGGTGAGGGATGTTGACTTGGAACAAAAATAGATACATGCAGTATATCCAGATGCAGCTCTCTGCACCAAACACAATTTCTCTTAAGAGCACACAGGGAACACACTCAGTCCTGCAGCTGGGCCCCCCCCTCTCTCTCTCCAGGCCCCACATAAGCATCCCCATTGACACGGCTACAGAGATGAGTCCCTAGCCGAGTGTTCCAAGCCACGTCCTCCACCACCCTCTCTGTGAAACCAATGCTCTGTGTTCCTGCTCCAAGTACTGATACACAAACTCTTTGAGAATTGATTTTCACACACACACACACACACACACACACACACACACACACACACACACACACACACACACACACACACACACACACACACACACACATAAACAAACACACACCTGGGAATGGCTGGCATAAATTTAACAGCCATGCCCCTCTGCCCAGACTATAAGGTAGATACCAGAACACTCCAAAGCCAACTACGTTAAGGCTTTTACAAGGGTACCCAATTATACTAAATAAAGTTAATACTAATACAAATGTTAGTGTTTGACCAATGCAACAAGGCTTTCAGGCACAGCCACAGCATCACTAAATGAATATAATTACTCTCAAAGGTTAAAATATCCTCTAAAAGACCAGCCACAATGAAAAGTTTGAATATATTTAATAATAAAAGAACATGAAAATACTAAATATCTATTTACAATAAACACCATAGTTTCAGTCATAGGCAATATTAAAAATAACACCAATGGAAAGATTAACACAGATGCAGAAAAACAATACTTAACTAATCTGACTATATTTTCCTGACTGATCTAAAAAATTACTGTCCACTAGTTCACTTACTAGAGCAAGGCAAGATGATGTGGATGAGTTGTCCTTCTTTGTCAGGTTTTACAAACAGTCTGCCCTGAAACTTCTGTCTCATCTTGTGTTAAAACATCATTTCTGTGCTGGATTACAGAAAGACATCACATACATCCGGTCACCTGACTTCTAGTTCCCACATGAGTCCCTTTACTAGAAATTGAGCCAGAATCTTGCACATATGTGTTACCATACAGAAAGACATCACATACATCTGGTCACCTGACTTCTAGTTCCCACATGAGTCCCTTTACTAGAAACTGAACCAGAAACCTGCACATATGTATTACCATACACACACACACACACACACACACACACACACACACACACACACACACACACACACACACACACACACACACACACACACACACACACACAGCTTTGCTAAGATGTGTTATAGCATCTGGAAGCTATAAAACCATTTCAAAAACTTCCACCCTTCCAGGGTAGCAATTAGTTCACACCTAAAGACAATACAGTAGGATTTAGAGTTCTGGTTATCATAGACATTTTGTCTCTGGCTGCAATCAGAACTGTAAGACACAATCTTTATAGCCTAAGCCAGGTAATTTATTTCAGACTATTTTTCAAAGTTAGTTTGACTGAAATTAACCTCTTCTCTTCCAGTATCATCTGGTGCAATATATTCATTTCAACAGTTACAATACAGTCTGACATACAGGTGTCTTCCTTTTCTGTCCAGCAGGACCCACTGTTGGTACATTTTTAACACAAGCAGCTTTACAAATACATTTTCAACACAAGCACTGTACAAATCAGTTTGATATAGAAATGGCATACAGTTCTTTACAAAAATCCAGCTAGCTATGCTGGCATATGTTACACATCCACTGCACTACTTCTCAAAGCATAGCTGGCAATACCTCACATCATCACACTGCCTAACCGCAACACTGCCCTTCAGCAATCACTAAAATACACACCAAAAGAAGCATCAAACATCTCACATAAGCAAATACCCAATGGTTCCCAATAGCAAAGCCCATAAGGCAAGCATATACTTTACCTAATACTCTTGTCATTAGGGAGTCCATTGTATGATACACAAATGTCCCACTCCCCAGGTTAGACAAGAAGAAGATAACGCTTAGTCACCTATCTGGTGCCAGGATCCACAATATCATGCACGCACTGAAGTCACTTCGCTACAGGTACCAATATGATTCTGTCATAGTCCATGCGGATGTAAATGACCTTAAATGTACCTCACTGGACTATATAAAAAGAGACATAATCATCTGTCAGAATATGTACCACAGACAGATAGGAGCCTTGCACTGAGCAGCATTTTGTCTTCACCAGGATGATGCCACAGTACAAACATAAAATGATAGATTTTAATAATTGGCTTACTTTCTGGTGTCTCTCTGGAGGATCCAATATCTGTCAGCATGAGAGGACATGATCAACAGACCATATTTCTTTCCCAAGGATGGCCTGCACCTGTCCCCCCTAGGAGTTTGTTTATTGGCTATAATTTTATCCACCCACTTGGAACCTCTTATAGGCAAAGACAAAAAGACAAAACTACCAACATAGTGAAAAAGTCTCCAAGCAACATTAAGGTGTTACTACTCAGTGCTAGGAACCTAGCCATAAAGCCCATACCCTTCAAGCCCTCCTTACTGTGGATAATGTAGATGTGTGTCATGACCATAACTTGCTTGAAAGCCACATAAAGTACTCCAGCAATGCAAAGCTACAGTGCCTTCCACATAGTCAAACCAACAACAGTGCAAACTAAGGCCAAAGGTGGAGGTGCCTCAATCTATATTAGCAACAGGCATACCTCCAAGTTGGTTAAACACAATGATCCCATGGAGCTCATCCTTGTACAAGTCACCATAGATGGTGTCCCTTATCATATCATGCAAGCTATATGTCATCATCTATTCCCCTAGAATCTCATGACTCTGAGCAAATCCTGCTAGAGACACTCACCATCCAAACAAGCATCCTATTCATCTGTGATTTTAACTACCCCTGTATAGACTGGAAAACTTACAATGCCTCAAAGTCAAAGGCACAATGCTTCCTGTGCTTTATTAACACAGATACCCTGAAACAGAGAGTGCACACTCCAACCAGAGGATTAAACATACTGAATCCGGTACTCACCAAAATGGGAGAGTGTTGCCCCATCCTGTGTCACATCCTCACTAGTGAGGTTGGAGCACCAAAGCTGTCTCCTTTGAAGTAAAAATCAGCCCTACCCCCCAAAAAAAAGCTAAACTAGTAACAATTAGGGACTATTCTAAGGCAAACTACAGCCTATTAAGTGACAGTTTGTCAAAGTTTACAGCTCCTCTTAACTCCAAGACCACAGATACCTATGCAGAATTATTCACAGAGTCGCTATACAAAGCATGTAAACCCAAAACAAATGCTAAAAACAACCCTCACTGGTGAAATCCTCACCTAAACAGAGTATATAATGATGAAGAGTTTGTTATTAACTCAGATGTTTTGTTTTATTAAAGTTTATGTTCCTGGCAGTGGTAGAAAGACTGTTTTGTTTTCGCATCCGCCAAGAGACTGGTCACCAATGGAGTACCCCAGGGGCTTTTCTGGGCCTGCTTCTGTTTGGCATCTACTTTTCAGAAGTCAAAGGAATGCTCAAGTCCTCTGGCTCCCAAATTCTGACTATTAAGGGGTGACCTATGACTAACCTACAAGGCACTCAGAAATCCAGCAATGAAAGAGCCACTACATGTCCTCAAGACGGACAGCACTTGATCTGGGGATCTAAACTTAGTCAGTGAGCCAAACAAAACATGCTGGAGAGACAGATATATGTCTCAGAGATTGCCCCTTCTTTGGAACAGACTTCCTATTCACATTAAGCAGAGCCCTTCCCTGGCCCTCTTAAAATGCAGTTTGGATCAATGGATAGGGGAATTGCAAATTCACATCTGGGGTAGCACCTATGTCCCTTATAGACAGGGGCAATCTGTAAAATACTCAGTGCATAGGCACAGATCAATGCCATCCTTTTGTCCCTAGGGGACATATATAGGGTAAAATCAGGTTGTATTGGCTAGGCTTGTAAAGCCTCTTAATCTACTAGCCTAGTAATCTCCTATCAACCTGTAGACCTATGAAGTTTGCAGATGATTGTTACTTGGGAACTATTATAGATTCCCACCAAGACTCCAACATCTTGCATGAGGATTCAAAACAGACAAATGACTGGTGCCAAAACCATGGCCTGAAACCCAATGTCAAAAAATGAATTATAATGCCCTTTGGGAAACTGTCAACCCAAGTTAATTACTCCATCAATAAAACACTCCTAACAGTTGACCCAGCAGTACGGGATCTGTTAACATATGCAAAGAGCAATCTGACCTTTGATCAACATATAGCTAAGATTACAATAAAATCATTCTGTGTCACCAATCTTATTGATAAGGCTATGGCATCCAGGTCCAAGAAAATTATAGCACCGCTCAACATGGCCCTTATCAGACCTATCATTGAGTACAGTGCTCCCTCTGGCATGTACCTAACACCCACAAAGATTTCTCATCAGGAGAATTCATGGCATAAATACTCACCCTGTCCTACACTGATCAGCTAAAAGCATTGTGTCTGTATTCAGTCTCAGCCTGCTGAGAGGGGATTTTTGCCTGGCTTACAGGGCTTTCCCAGAAGCAGCACAGATGGGTCTGTTGCACATGTGCAAAATAAACAGCACCAGGAGCACTACAGCTAGGGATCTGAATCTCACTTGTGATACAAAGAACCATGCTGGGGAGACAGATATGTGTCCCAAATGATCCCCATGTTATGGAATAGGCTCCTCTTCCATGTAAACTGATTTCATCCCTGACCTTATTCAAATGAAGCCTTGACAAATTAATGAAAAATCTTAAAATCACCCCCAGTCTGGTCCCCATGTTTCTTATGGACAGAGGCCATCAATAAGAAAAGTATTAACCTAAGTAACAACCTCCCAAAAGTCCCTTAGTTACCTCCCTAGTAACATGCCCACTCTGTATAGACCCCCAAGATACTCAGGATCCAAATAGGTTTGGAGTGTGCAGCTAGGCTTCTAAGGGCCCTACTGGTCATTGGCTTAGTAAAAACTATGACCCTATGAACCTTTATGTGGACCACAGTGACTTCAGCTTTAGCTGCTCAAATATCCTCTCAGCTATGTTCATCAGTGCAGATTCTGTCTCTATGTGTGTGTGTGTGTGTGTGTGTGTGTGTGTGTGTGTGTGTGTGTGTGTGTGTGTGTGTGTGTGTGTGTGTGTGTGTGTGTGTGTGTGTGTGTGTGTGTGCGTGTGTGTGTGTGTGTGTGTGTGTGTGTGTATGTGTGTGTGCGTGTGTGTGTGTGTACATGTGTTCGTGCTTGTGTGTGTGAATTTTTTACTGTACTTTACAGCTGTAATACTTGTTGCTGTGGAGCAGTTACATTAATGAGAATGCTGCACTCCATGCTTACTGGTATAATAGCCAGTAAGCAATCACACACACACAAAACTGCTGCTTGGTTCTCTCATCAGGATTTGTCCATATGTAGAGTTTTAGCACAGATTAATATGATCAGAACTCAATCCAGTGTGACATGTGCAAAGTCTTATGGCAATGAAGGTGTGTCCTCTGTCCTCTGTACTCTGAAGTGTTCCTTGTACTTGATACAGAAAGGTTTTGTACTGGTGATAACCAAACAAGCATCTGGCAAACCAGACTGAAATCAGTGGACAGTGTTTTCTTTTGCACCACTACTTTTGCCTGATGGGTCACTTTGCATTATGTAATACTTCTGTAAGACATTGGATTCTTCCATGAAGACCTGTAGTTAATATTATTTCCTGTGTTATTTTGTGTGCTGAATGTTTTACCTAATTTACAAATCCATAACACACAATGTGTACATTGTTGATGAAGCATTTATAAGGTACAGTGCTAAACAGGTCAGGTCTGTGATCTCTCCTGGTTCTCCAGCCAAGGAATGTGTATGTTCATGTATGTGTGTCAGTGTTTGTGTGTGTTTCTTTAAGAGGCTTGCACTAAGGACTTACATTGGCTGGTAGGGCACCCACATCCAGTCACTTACTCTGTTGTTTAGCTGGGTGAATCATAGTCATGCGGACTAGTTACTAATGCAATCTTTTATCATGCAGTGCATGCAGAACTATGAAGAATCATTTTATTTTGGTGTACGTCAACATCTCATGAGTAGTATGAGATGTGTTGCTATACCCCTACCCATTTCTTAGTACTATGCTGGAGTATATTAAATAGCTCACAACAACAAAAGATAACCGTGAAAATTAACAGAGAAAAATGTATTTCTAAGCATGCGTAAACACACACACACATCTATATCTATATATATATATATATATATATATATATATATATATATATATATATATATATATATATATATATGGGCCTACTTCATATGATTGACAGACCGTTTGATCAACACCCATGAATTTCGATCAAATGGTCTGTCGATCATATGAAGTAGACCCATATATATATATATATATATATATATAATATATATGTATGGATTCACTTTATATCCTCGAAATACTGAAATATTGAAACTCAGTATTTCAAGGCTATAAAGTCGAAACCTGAAAACAACGAAAACTCAGAAGTGTGAAATTCAAAATCTCGCACACCGGAGTGCTTCTACTCCACACACACACACCTTCCTCCCCACACACAAACACAAGCTCTATACTACATAAAAGCAGGGGGGCTGCGCCCCCGACACCCACCCTACTTAAATATTCTAACTCCAAGGTAGCACTACATACAAACGCACACAAAACACCACAACACAAGCTACATTCTCCTCACACACACATCACAGCAACAAAACACACTAATACACACCACAGCCCCTACCCAAAACCCTTAACAAATAAACACTTACCTGAATCCACAACCACAGCGAAACACCGGAAGCACTAACTCAAAATCTCCTGTGTGTGAGATTTTGAATTTCGCGCTTCTGAGGTTTCATTGTTTTCAGGATTCCACTTTATGGGCTCGAAATACTGAATTTTGATATTTCAGTATTTTGAGCTTCTAAATTGAATCCACACTCACACACACACACATATATATATATATATATATATATATATATGTGTGTGTGTGTGTGTGTGTGTGTGTGTGTGTACATGGAAAAAAGTTGTTGCTAGTGCCACAGTGACCCTGTCCAAAATAACCATGGCTGCAGCACCCTATGGAGAGATGGTGCTATGCTTTTTTTCAACTATTATCTGAAGCATTTCTCCCCGGGCCTCTGCTGAAAACAGGCACTGTGGAACCTAGTCAGACTTTCCCGGTCAACAAATGATAAATAAATAAATAAAATAAATAAATAAATAAATAAATTATCGAAACAACCCATCATGGAGCCTTTGGCACTTTCTGATTCATTGCGTAGACTGAGGTGGGTTGGCAAAAAGGAGAGGCCCAGAAAATGTGACTGAGGGAGGACTGTAAGAACAAGAAACTGGATCTCATGGGTACAGTGGAAACATAAGTAGATGTCCATAGTAAGCAACATTGTAAGGGTCTACAAGGCAATGCTATGGTCTGTGTGGAGCTTAGCTAGTACAATCTAGGTTGCGGTAAGTAAGATTTATTTTTTCTAATCCTTGTAGGCAACCAGATATCATGGGCAATAGATGTTCCTGTGCAGGAGTAATATGTACTTGTATAAGTAAATTGGAATATTTTCCAGTGACTGGTTACCTTATGCATGAAGCAGAGTCAGAAGCAAATACTGTGACCATTATTTTTATTTTGTTTTGTTTCAGATATTTGAGTGATATACAATTAACACAAAGGCTATATTTGCTGGGAATAGGGGCAGTATGGGAATGAAAATCACTGACCTTTTGGTCATTTGTTCCAGTTTAATGGTCATTATTCTCGTTCTGCAAGACTAATGTGAATTTGTGTGAAGCAAGTTTGAATACTTTATTATAGGTGCTAATTAAGTGAAATCAAGGTGAACTATATTTCTTTGATCTTTATTTTTATCCCAGATATCCATGTCTGCAGATGAGAGTGACTGATTCTGATGTCATTCATTCAGGTTAAACAGTCGTTAATATGGGTTTCCAGCATTAATTTGTGTGAAATAAGTTAAAATATTTTATTGTGGCTAATGTGTGTTTGCATGAAACAAACCTGAAATACATTACAGCATCCATCATATTTTACCACAATCATAGATCTGATATATACACAGTCAAGAAAATGACTATAACTGCTAGGTACAGGAGCTGTCTTTGGGTAAAAATGGCTGGCCCTGATGTTGTTTGATCAGGATAAATTATCAATGATCTGGCTTTCCAGGACTAGTGTGCATGCTGTTTTTGTGAAACAATGTTGAAATATAGTTATTTGGGCATTGTTATCATAATCAGATAATTGACAGTTAACAATGTGATTATAACTTCTGGGTATGGGGCTGCCTGGTGATGAAGGTGACTAACAAAAGTGTCATTTTGCTAGGTGAAATAGTAATTCTAGGATTGTGTTTATTTATATAAAGTAATTTGGAATACCTTATATTTGCTACTGGATGTTTGCATGAAACAGACTTGAAATGCATTAACTCATTCTCTCCAGTGGACCTCTGGAAGTTTACACAATAACTTCCAATGGACGGAGCCCAAGCTTTGGATAAAATCCAACTATGTTATCACACTTCAAGACAAATGTTCATATCTCTGGAACCATAAGAGATTCTCAAAAAGTGTAAATTGCAAATGCTTCAACACAAACTATATTTATAGTAGTAGTATTCATTCAGTTCTAAGTCATAAAATGGATTTTATAAGTCACAGTAAACACAGTAACTATTAAGTGTGTAATATTGTGTAAACAACTCATAATATCGCAGCAAACACTCAAGTTACACATATACTGTCAGCTGCATTTTGTTCATTCAGCAGGGAGCTTTCATATGAGGCAAAGCAGTTCAGTCTGTGCTACTTAGTTGTTGCGATATTTAGAAAAACATGAAATTTATGACAATCTGAATAAATATTATATGAACAAAAATCCATATCACTTTACCTGTGCAGGTCAGAAGTCAAGTATCAATACAGATGTGTTTGCCATTGTTTAAGCTTTAAGATGAAATGTTTTAATACTTTTGTATATGACATGGTTTTAGAATTGTTAATGTAAATATAAGCAAGCAACATTTGATGTCTAGAGGTGTCAGTAGGATGTTACTGCATAATTACCTGGAGGTATCACTTGGCTGTAATGAGTTAAGGTGGACATTATTTTCTTTATCACAATCACACATTTAAGGCGTGCACAGTCAACAAAGTTGCAATAGTTGCTGGGTAAAGAGTCTTGCCATCATTTGCTCAGCTTAGGCTGTCATTAATTTGGATTTCTGGGACAAGACTGCTTTCTGTGAAGTAAATATGCATATTTATTGTAGCAACTGTGTGTTGTATAAAATTAAATTTGAACTGCATTAATGTTGCCATTATTATTTTGCCTTAATCTGACATCTGATGCACACAAACAGTGGCTATAATTGCTTAGTACGGGAGCTGCCTGTAAATGAAAATGATGAACTCTGTTGTCATGATCAAGATAAGCAACCATTAACCTGGCTTTGGAGGTTGACCATTCATGTGTAGACAGCAGGCTGCAATAGTTCACTGTATCCATTTTTTTTTTAATTATAATCAGACATCTAAGGTATACAGACAACAAAATGATACAGTTGTTGGGTATGGAGGCTATTTGGGGAAAAAAAGGGGCATGTTCTATTCTTATTTGATCACAGTAAAACAGCCACTGATCTGACTAGCTTATTTATGTATGTATGTATGTATGTATGTATGTATGTATGTATGTATGAATGTAGTTATTTCAATTTGACAACCAGGCAAGTAGATTGGTCATTCTTTTCAGGAACAGACTGTGTCTAAAGAGGTAACAGACTGAACAAGGTTATGATTACATAGAATATAACATTGCTGTATGCATTTAGGCCATATACATTTTGTACAGCCAAATACAGGAAATGTTTTAGAGAAATTTAACATTTAAATTAGTTTCAGTAAATGGAGTATGCAGGCATTTGATTAGTCTTCTTTAATGGACTGGAAATAGCAGTGTCACTCAATAAACTGTATTTGTGAAATCAGTGTAAAACTGTTATTTGTATAGCTTATGATTATATGTGGCATTAGGGGAAAATTTGCAGTATATCTAAAAGTAACAAGTTGCTCATAATTTCTTTCACTTTTCATTACAGTCAACCATCAGAACTGCACACAAGTGTCTATCTTTGGTGGTCTAGGTGGGTATGTAGTGAAAGCTGCTGATCATTATCCCAGTGGAGCAGTAAGTGGCCTTGCTGTCTCACATGCTTGGATCCATGGTTGAATTCTGGGCTGAGAGTCCATCTCTGTAGAGTATGTCTAGCCTCTTTTGTTTCTGAGCAGATTTTAACTACGTGCACAGGTTTCTCTATCATCCCAATGACATGGCTTATGTGAATTTGTGTTCCTTCAACCTGCCTTATGATTCTGTATGTTAGGGGATTGCATCTTGTAATAGTCTTCACTTGTCAGGGACAATGTCAATAGGTGTGTGCATGTCTTGATCATTGATTTTTACCTGTTGATATTCACAACATTGGTGGCCACATACATAATTCTTACAGCTAGCATTAAAATAGAACATTAACAAGTTTTTATCTTTCAAAAATAAGGATTAAAAAGCATCATAGACCATCTAGACGTTAGAGTTTATGTGATTCCAGCAGCCCCTAGACTTAAATGTATAATGGGATTTTGACACAAACTAATTAAGGGGCCAAGTCCTCCACATAAGCCCTGGGCCCTACCTAGTCTAAAACTGGCTTTTCACAGAGGTGTGTATAGAAGATTGTTGTGGCTTGTATAGGGACTGAGGCACTGTGGCCATTTTATCTTTAATTTTTCTTGCAACTAAACCTCAAAGGTGCACATCAAATGCGGCTATAGCTTACCTATAGGCATTAAATTGCCTATGAACAACAAGTTGGAACAAATTACTGTGTTCATTATTTTTCACTTTCCTTACAATCAAAAAATCAAACATAAATACAAGTGGCTGTCTTCTGGAAGTAAGGTCAAGAAAGGCTATTGTGTATATACAGATGACATCTCATCCTAATCTAAAATCAGAGTAGTACACTGAACATGGATCTCCTTTGGAGGGTAGCAGTTTGGATGTATGATGTGTATGTATATGACAGCAACAACAAGAAATATATGACTGAATATTTTTGTTTTAGTTTCATTGCAAGGTAACACCAAAGGGGTACATATAAGGTGACTTTTTATTTGAATGGGGTAATAGGGAGACTGACACCTTTCCTATACAGGATGTATGTATTCTTGTAATTAATTTCTTCTCAACTTATTAAACTACTAGTTTGTCATATCTGAATATTAAACCTTGGTCAAAACATATTTCTTTCTTGAAATAAAACTAAATTTCTTTCCTGACCCATGATTTTTGTTCAGACCATGATTGGATCAAAAGGTTGAAAAAATGTTCTATCATGCACTTTACATGGCTTGTTGTGGGTGGGTATTCCATAGTTGGACAAATACAATGTATGACAAATAAATGAAGTGTTTAAATTCCATTATAAAATGTAATAAGACTTTTAGCGAGGCTTCCAGTTCAGACTATTATGTGACAGAAGTCCTTGCCTGTAATTTTCATCCTGTCACAGAGTCAAATGTCAGTCCTCTTTGTTTCTGACAAGGCGGCAAGTACATATAGGAAATTTCAGAAAGGATCTAAGGAATCTTAGTTGGACAATCATTCTGTCCATGAAGTAAGGCAATGGCATATTTTTGTGTTCTGCTGCATAACGTTTTGGCATGGGTTTTGCCATATATCCTTTGATATTTAATAAAAATGATTATAAAACTTCACATAGCTCTGCGACATTATGTGCTGTAACATTATGTTTCTTTGCTTACTTCTGGAGCAGTTAGAAAACAGAGCTTATTTGTCCATTTTATTAACTTTTACCCTTTAATGGATCAGTGTAAAATATTCTGTAGTTATTTCTGATTTGCTTTATCAGACTGAATTTATATTCTGTTGCTCATCAAAAATGTTTATCACTTTACCTTACCCCAGCCCCAGCAAGCAATAAGATTTCCCAGTATTATGTACATTTTGATGATGGGATAACATATCTGTAATTGTGTGCTTCAGTTTACAAAGGAGAAATGTAAACTTTACATACCAAGATTGCATTATGTAACAATACTTTATATATGTGTTAGGTTTTACACTATTGCAATTGTGAAAGTTTTTTTTTTTTGAATGCCAGGAGTTACAATTGGTAATTGTTAGCCTTTTGATATTTTCCTTAAAATTGTTATTATTATTATTCTTCATTTTTCCATTTATGGTTACATATATTTATGGTTAATAATCATTCTGGAACAATCGCAACCCAGCAGAAGATCTGTTGGTTTAATGCATTTTAGTTCAAAAAAACAGAGAGATTTGGTTTAGGCAAGTGTCTCAACCCTATTACACAGTATAAACAATCCCAGGGATTCAATAAACTCTGTGTAGGCTTTGTACAAAGCTTACATGGAGTTTACATGTCAGCAGGATGAGCAACGACACTAACCACATATACATGCTGCCCATCTCGCTTGCACCAATACAAGCAAGGTTTTGTGGCCTGCAAGAGTGCACAGAAAGCCACAGTGACTACCAGGGTTGAAAATACTGCCATAACAATAGTAGCAACACAGTAAAGAAAAGTGTACTGAGTGGAATGTACACTAAAACAATTATTTGCAGAATGAAATAATGCAGTTGGAGGGTAAATGGCAAGATGCACTGGGCAGGGAAAGTGTGCTGATGAAAATATACACAGACATGAATGATAGGAATGAATAAAAAGAAATACGGCATGGTAAATATGGAAATGCCCCCAAGATATGATATGTCAATGTATCTACACTTCCAAGACAAATCAGTAGCATAACATTATGCAGATATATTGAAAGCACAGTATGTACTTCTGTTTACACCTCCTGAGCAAGTATATTATGATATAAACATGCGTGATAGTATATATGTGACTGTCACACAAGGTTACATGTCAATGGAGGTGAATGGTTATGATATAAACATCACTGACATGTTTACTGGAGATGGCTCTTAGCAAGAGCGCTATATACAATAGGGGGTATGTGCATACTCTGAAGATCTGCAACATGACTTGCTTGAATTGATTAACATGTCACCACAGCTCTCAACCAATCAGGGACACATAGCAACAGACAAATGTAGAAAGAAACAGGCACAGTCATGGACACCTTTAAAATATTACGACCATTAACCTGTGACACTGACAGAATATGTGATTGCAACCTATTATACATGTTCTGCAGTAACAATGTGTACAACAATTGTCAGTAATTTATAAGGGGAATCCATCATCCCTTCCCCCAAAAGTGTCCACTTTTTGGAGAGGTTAAGTGGGGGGGGTGTTAAACCTGGAGTTGAAATTAGGGGAAATCCTGGTGAGTAGAGAGGTTTGCATGACACATAAGCCACAATCCCCCCTGCAAGAATCAAACCCATGCCATCAGTGTTGTCACCAAGCTGTATATTTACTGGGTGCAGCACAGAAAGATGTATCACACATACATCACACATTGAAGAGAAGTCTGCATTGTCAAATCCCAGAGAATAGCTCTGTATGGCCTACCAGATGTGTGGGAGCTCACTGTGCCAAATGTGATACTATTGACTAAAGCATCCTTGCATGACATAGGTATTGGCTATATGGATAGCAATACATACAAGCATCACACTATTATGAGTGGAGTCCCTACATACATCTGGGTATCACATGCATCTGCCACATATAATAGCTATAGACATTGTCTGAAGCATCTGCAATTGATGTGAGAATTAATAAAAGTGATCTATGATAAAGAATGGTACAGCAGTATGAAAAACTGGTGGCAATGCATAAACTATGCCCATGTGCACAGAAATTACAGCAGTGCAAAGTCAGGTGTCAATGATCAAGAAAGTCTCATTGTAATATTGTACACATGCCAAACAATACATGGAGCACATCTCTATAAGTACATGTCAAACATCAACACGTGCCACATGATCACTGTCCCCTGATATTACCAGTGATACTGTTATACTGCCATGAAAACCTAGCACACATCCATATGTGTTCATGCAAACTCAAGTGGTAATAGTGATGTGATGTAGTTGTACATCCATGACACAGTATAGTCACACTATACCTGTACCTATGCTACAATTGGACTTCAAGCTGTACATCACCTCCCAATAAAACCTTGGGTATGAATCATGTGCAACGCAGTGGAACTGTTAACACAGCTGCACAACTCTACCTATTTCACAGCATTATATCAATTGTACATCATTTGCCTATATGTTTATCAGTGGAAATTTGTGGGTGAAGGCCCTGACACCATATATGGACATATTACAACTGAGGTGGATGCGGTTCATGCAGAAAAGTTAATAAAACAAATGCTGACAGTCACGCAATGCTGCTGGGGAACACCTGTAGAAAACCTATGAATAGCAACATAATGGTGCACGCAATGAATTCACCAAGGCTGTAAATGAATCTCAAAATGTCATATGTTTGTGTATATAGCAGCATTACAACATGTTGATGAAACCAGGAGTATGTGCCCATGTAATCACTATGATGTATTATTGCTGTATGTCAAATAACATTTTCAGATGCTAGGTATACACATGCATACCTGTGATGAGAGTTGTGTAAAATGTTGATATACTCCACTACAATAACCCATGCCTTACTAAGGCAACAATATACATAGCATCATCTCATATCCCCAGTCCTCAGGAGGCATATTACTACAACTGTTATGGAAGGAACATGTAACCAAATGTCAGCATCAGGCATCAATACAGTAGTTCATATCCCAGACTGGAATACACTGTCGTAGGACTACAGTATTATCCATATTTCATCCATCTTCCTACTGAAGATGCTACAGTATATTCTGATGAGACAGACGAGGTGAAGACAAACACAGGGTTGTAGAGGATGTAGGAAGTGCTGTCCTGGCACATTCATGAACATCGTAATGGTGTGTTGGTATGGCATGTCTTCTCCATCAGAATATGTGCTGCTCGGTAGCATGAATTGCATGCAATAAGGATAGAGGAGATCTAGAGTGACAATTATTAATACATCCATACACATCTGCTTGAAGAAGATGTGGGACATCTGGAATATAATGATGCCATTTGGGAATTGATTTTTGACAGTCATATCAGTTGTGACCCACCTTACAGTTTACTTGACAGCCAGACATATCATACTTATGTAGGAGAAGGGGTAAACAGATGGATAGGCAACAGATACACTGGAAAGATACTGCTGTAAACAGTCCTTAAGAGCATCCCTTACTGCTGGGTTATAAGCCTTGACAAGATTCAAGTGTACAATTATACATCTGATCATCACCTGAATATGAAACAAAATGAATCCTACAGCAGATTTTAAAACCTTGCAGACCGCAGGGGCACTGACGACCTATTGAATTAAGGTAATATGTTGGCATTATCCATCAGCAGAGTCATGACAGTATGCAGAAACTGTGAGATGACCTGTACATCCATCAGCTTAATAGATACACACATGTAAAGAGGGGTGGGAGTGAAGGGGTGAATACAAGGAGAGGTGGACATACACATAATAATGTTTAGTATAATGGAACATTCATGGGCATGTTTTTGGTGTACTATGCTCTGTAGCATGAAGTGACTGATGTAGGGGTAACGAAGGGCTAGGAGAGGGACAACAGGGTTATGACAAGCAGAACAAGGCTTGATAAATATCTAATATTTGTGGGGATGGATGTTACTTCAAATACTTTTTTGGCCAGTATTCAATATATCTCTATGAAAACTCATAACTGTGGCAAATGCTAAGATGTGGGTGATTAAACATATCATATATATATAGCAATATAGCATCACACTATGAAGTGACGTGAGATGCATTTGGAATTGAACCCTTGATGGTATGGGCAAAAACAATCTTCAGTCAAGTGATTTATGTAAACATTCCACATAGGAAGTTGCACTTTGTTAGATCCAGAAGTCTAAGAACTGTCACAGTAATTATCTCAAAGTAGTGCCTTTACTGTGTCTTAACTCTGTATTCCAACATTGCAGCATGTTTAAGCATCTTTGTGTGAATATAACCAGAGTAATGTGGTCAATGGCAAAAACTCACCATGTTTTACCATAGAACGTGAACAGCCATTCAGCACCTTTTGCCACTGGTGTCCAATGTCAAACTCCGCACAAATGTAGAGGATAAAAAGTAAAGGCTTTTTTATGGGCCATTTCTGGCCATGTGTGTTGTATGTGATTCTATTTTTTGGCCAGATTAAATGTGTGAAAATGGGGTTCATAGGAAAGTGGTGAAATGGGGAGGCAAGGAGAAAGAAGAACAAAGGGAAGCAATACAGGCATTTGCAGGCGGGAATTGAAAGAGAACTATAGCTGCCCACTTCTTCACCACAGTAATGTGCACATGTAGACAAAATTTGATGAATTTGGACTGTCACCACAACATGGATGGGTGATAACAAAACAGTAATTTTGCATAGCCAATTGGACCATATCAAGTGTATTGAGAAGACACATATGCGAAGTGGAGAGCTATGTATGGGACAATTTAATTTTTTTTGTGGGACAGGCGCCCATTTTATTTGGTTTCTAAAAGAAAAGAATGTTAGGAAAGGGACCAAGGAATGTGAGGGTCTAGTAGGTAGAACAGGTGAGGAAGCAGGTACAAACAAACATGACATACAAGACAGATGCAGGGATGGTGATGGATACAAAAAGTTTGGGGGACACCATGACTGGAGAATGGTAGAAGATATCAAAGGAACATGCCAATCAAAGCAAAGGAGCAGTGGGAATCTAGTCCTCACCCTCAGAACTGTCATTACTGTCCCCTTCCTCAGTTGTATGTGGGACAGCTTGATATGGTAGTCTTTTTTATATTTTCATGAGACCTTCTCCATTTGGCTGATATGGGCACCACGGCTACTTTCTATCAGATCTCACACCATCCCTGGAAGCTGCTGGTGGGTGACATAATCACTGCCTCCACCAGTACTCCCAGAGGGTACCAATGCACTACCAGCCAAGGCTCTGCTACCTGATGAGGGTGAAACAGGTAGGAGAGGGGTTGTGGAGACAGTACTGCCAGTTTATGTCCCAGAGGTGCTGGGTCTTGGTGCAGCAGACAGTGGAGGGGTGACAGGCTGAGATGCAATGATTGGCCCACCTCCCCTGGTAGAAGTGCATTTGTCTTGTTGCCAGAAAGGTATGACATCAGAACTCTGTGATTCCATGTAACCCCCCAAAAATATGTAAAACACCATGGCATTAAAGCCAATATTGTTGCATTTCAACTTTACAAATAATGCTTGTCAAATGTGAATCGATAGGCTAGTTGTGGGAATTGAACCCACATAATCTGAATGCACTACCACACTTGCCTAATACAATCACCAACAATTGCAGGAGAAAGCATGCATGCTTGCTGTTACAGTTTATGGTATTCATGCTGAAGTTATAATAATTAATACAGTCAGAGTCAGTTATGCAGCAGACATACCCCTTGCCTCTCTGAGTCTCATCAGGCTCTCAGCATGTGCCTCCCTGTTATCTGTGATTTTCTCTATAGCTGTAAAACAGAGAATGAGAGAAGAGACATGAAAGCATTATACATACCAGTCTTGGCTATTTACACCATTCCATATCCTTGGTGTTTGAAGTAGCATGCTCAACAGGCAATCAGGTTCAAATGAAATGAGTGTTGATTCTGATGAAATCCCCGATCAGGGGATGAAAGTACTCAATCCACTGGTTTTCCAGTTTTCCTATTAAAGTGGATTTTATTGCTGAATTCTTTGGTAGCTGCTATTTGTGTTCGACTACACAAAAAAAACTTTTTGAGATTTCCTGACTGCTGACAGTGAGTGTTTTTTACTAGTCATTTTGGTCAACACTGGTCACTCCATTTTGTACATTTATTTATTTATTTTGACATTTGTTAACCAGGCATGTCCAACTGAGTGAAAGCCCATTTTCAGTGGAGGCTGGTTGGAACGCCCCAAACAAATAATAATAATTACAAATAATAAAGTTTCAAAAACAGTTACAACAAAGAGTAACAACAATTACATAACATTTTTAAATAGATAGAATACATCTTAGAAGTTTTATAGAATACAAAACAAAAGTCATTAGAACTATGTGGTTTGATATAAAGTGAATTATGAAGTAGAGAAAGAAAAAGAAATAGAAGGTAGAGAAGCAAGGTGTAAAGAAGAGTGAATAAGCAACCAGGGGAAAATGAGTTAAGATAAGTAAAGTAGGAAGTGGGAGTAAGCAGACAGAAACAGTAGTAGATGTAAGATGTTAAGATAGGTTTTTTGGCATGAACAGATCCATGAATGTTGTAGGGTTTCCTTTAATGTTTTTTTGAAGCTATGGGTATGGGGCAGACTTCTAATGTTCAGTGGTAGCTTGTTCCAGGCTAATGCAACTCAGTAACTACATAAGTGTTGTCAGATTAATGTTTTAGGCTTATAGATAGTTAAGAGAGACTGATCAGATCTCTGAAGAGAGTGGGTGGGGAAGTACAGGGATATAAGGGAAGAGATGGCAGGGAAGGAGGAGGGATTGTTAAGGATGGAGTGAATCAGGGATAATTTTGGGAGTATATGTATATCATTTCAAGCTGCTTGATACCTGTGTACTTACAGAACTGGTGGGGGTGATACCAGTTTGAAAATTAACCAGCCACTGGCTAAGTTGTGTCTGCTTGTGTCTCTTAAGGCCACTGTAGGGGTGCCTACACTGCTTTCCAGTGTGTGGTATGCCAGTCACACTAGAGACAGCCTTGGTTAGGCTCTTTCAAGCCTCAGCCTTGTACTGAGATCCAGTATAGTCCCCATGCACCAACCTTTGGCTGTAGTGCTTGATGAGGAGTGCAACAAAGATTTTGGACTCCTCCACATCCCACCACTGTTCCCTGAATTTGGCACCATCATTCTCCTCATTTTTTATGTCTACACAGGTCCTCCAACAACAGTAGCAATGATTTTGCACCAAATTGTGACCTCACATTTTGCAACCATTGAGCAAACATGGACAACAATGCCAGCCAAATGTGCTCAATGTTAAACAAAGACAGACATTACCAAACAAAGAGGAAGGCAGTTTATGAAACAGCAATGATGATGTAAAACTTGGATGTGATCTTCAATAAGTGTGATGTTACACTTGTCACACTTTGCCCAGTGGTCAACACTGAAATGCTCAATAGATCGGCTTTTAAGCTTCAACTTTGGAAGGATCAATGAGATGACATGGCACATATTTTGTTAGGACTTGCACACTGTTAAAAGAAATTTGTCCAAGGTGGGATTCAAACTTACGCAAATGAGAATGCGTACATTTCCACACAGGTGATAATTTCTCATTTCCACAGAAGAAGTGTTTGTCAGTCATCATCAGTAAAGCTATATACTTCAATTAGGCCTGTATGTGTGTGACATTAAAAGGCTCTGGCTCTAGCATTCTCAGCGGTGATGCAGGACTAATTCCTGACAATATATTGGAAATGGATAGGCTTGCATGATTTTAGAAATAATGTTTTGAGTTATAATACATACCTCACAAGACATTCTGTTTTACATTTATAATTGGGTTATTGGAGCAGTCTAGACAATTGTCAGTAAACTATTGTTTCCATCAGAGATATGCAATTGCATTTTAATTACATAATACAGTGTTGGATATGATGTGATTGTCCTTTTGAGACGTAACACTGATTTTCCACCTTTATTAAATTTATCTGGTGAAGGTATCAAGTCATGTGATATTACAATAAATAACACTTGGACCAATAATATGGTTTGTAGCCTTGGAATGAACTCAGACAATAAGCATATTAAAAATATCATCACAAAAAATTGGCAAAATAATCAAGGGCATGCTGAAATGTTTTGGCATCTAGGGTAAAAACAGTATTTGTTCATAGAAATGATAAGTTGTATGTATTCTGAAGAAGTTCTGAAGAGAATCTAAAAATGAAAAAAAAATTGTGTTACGCTATTTCTTGGTGGATTTGGTCGCATCTGAGTTCACAGCAGCTGCTTTTTGCCTTTTTGTACAAGTTTTATTTGTTGGAGCCTTGGTATTTTGTTTTTTAATTACATAATCATCATTGTTATGCTAAACCAGTTACATGCATAATTGACTGGGGTTCACTCAGTACTGTCCAGAGTGCTGATGGCCATATATCATTATGGACCCTGTTTGTGCTGTGGAAGGTGCACCAAATTAAATTTTTCACTTTTTTCCTTAAGTAGTGATCCATGTTTGCACACAAGTAGGCAATGCACAAATAGAAAAGGCACATATTACTTCTGTAAATACTCTTTATGAGCCCCCTTACTAAAACTATTTACTGTGGGACTCATAAACTACATTCCCTCTGTTTTGTCTTTTTTAGCTCACCATACTCACACCTTGTGCCATACAGACGGTTGGCTAACAGGTGAAATTTCTGCAGGCATTACCATCCATGGTGCTGACCGCCATGCAATGCCATTAAGCATGTTTGCACTCTGTAAGGCAACTGAAATTAAATTTCTCACTTTTTCTTTAATCAGTGAACCATATTTGTGCTATGCAATGTGCCTCGCTCATGATAAAGGAAAAAAATAAAAGTAAAACAAAGGTTAAACAATTAGAAATCTCTGAATTTGAACTATCAGACTATTACATGTACACAACACAATTGTAGTGGGTTATCTCTCTTTTTTCACAGACACAGCTTTATAACAGCAATCAAATATGGTGCATACAAGCAATTTGCATTACATATCTAGTATTAAACAGTTCATACAGTTGGACATTCTCAGTTGATTATGTATGTGTAGATACCACATTTAGTGGAATGAGTGATCACACAATATTTATGAATATGATTGAAAAACTGCAATTCTGCCTTCTCTTTATATTCTAGGAATCCTTCCTGTATCTCTGCTTTACTATCAGACATGCAATCACTAGTCCATATCCTCTCATTTTCTTTCAAGGTATAATAGAAATACATGACAGTAAGCAACAGTTTTCAGCAAAGGCAGGAAACTGTGCTATTATGACAAAGAAATACATATGAGGGGTGTTTGGTTTTGTTTAAAAGCTCACTGCACTTAGTTCCAGACATTGTAAGTGTATCATCACTGACACGCCCACTTAAGGGAAGGATGTCTGTGAATTACTGTTTTTTGCTTCAGTCAGACTAATCTTTCACAGCTGCAAGCCATTAGAGATCAACACTGTTGTAGAGGCTACAATACATTTACATCTGCTACATGAAATCAAAAGTTTGGTATTCAGTAGTTCTAATGAGTTCACATCTCATTTGCATCTTCAGAGTGCTCAGAGGGCTGAATCTACACTAACTAGGGAACTTGAAGGTAAGAAGACTGTTTTGAGATGGGAAGATCATAACTGCTATTTCTTCAAAGAACATTTTTTCTGCAAAGAAGCACATATTTTGCTAAGGTATGTTTCTCTTATTCAAGTACATTTACATTCTAACATTAAGAATGTATTTATAAGCAGTAGAAACATAAAGGCTGATCTTTATGCACTTCTTATACTTCATTTTTGGCACAGGCATTTCTTGCAGTGCATTACATTTGTGAGATGGGAAGCATATCCTTGCAATACTATATATTGTTACCATTTGCCTTTACAATTTTACTTGGTATTGGAGGCAACTGTATTGTATTTTTCATCCAGTGCAAGGAGTGGCACATTTGGCTAACAGTGGTGTTAGGCTTTCTACTTGTCCCAGTCCAAACTCCACAACAGTGGTGGGCATAGTGAAAATTGACTGACATTCTACTTTGCATTCTTGACTATTTAGCAATAACTGCCATCCAGTAATCCATGACCAAACTGCAGTCTTGAGTATAGGAATGTTGACAAAATGGGTACTTGCCCAAACTTTGTGTGTGTGTGTGTGTGTGTGTGTGTGTGTGTGTGTGTGTGTGTGTGTGTGTGTGTGTGTGTGTGTGTGTGTGTGTTTAAGGTTTGGTGGTACAACCTACCATTCTGTTCTAAATGTTAAGTGTCTTTAAGTGCTTTATGTTGACAATGGGTACACATTCAATGACTTCATCATCCCAAACACATGCTCTACAATGCTTCATGTTTCAGAGTGTGCCTCATTATAGTGTCCCTACATGGGTGTGTTTGCATTTCTGATGGATGTCATCAGCCATGGTTCTAATCCATACCCTGCACCCTCCAATAAATGGCTGTGTGGAGCATCACCCCAGGAAAACCTCTGGTAGAGCTGTGAGGCATGCCAGATAAGGGTGCATGGTAACTGACATGGTTGCCAGCACACATGTTCAGGGTGATTCCCATAGCATTACACACAACTTGGCAGTTAATGGAGTGGAACACCTTTCTGTTGATGTGGACCCCCCCCCCGATCCCTGAGTGGTGATTTGATCTCAATATTGGTGCAGTCTGTCACACCCAAGGCATCAGAGAAGTGTGCTATGTTGTAGAACTTTTGCATAGTGCTAGCTCTTTCCTCAGGGGTATGGGGAAAATATATAGTCCCTGGCATGCTGTAGCATAGCATTCATGAATTGGTGTAGAATCCTACATGCTGATGCCTGTGATACCCCCAGAATGTCTTCTGTGGGTCTCTGAAAGGTTCCTGTAGCTACAGTTCTAAGTATTATACATAGTTTGTTCTCCAACCGTATTGGTTCCCCTCATTTTGCCTTTGGCCTCAGGTGAGGATGACAGAGGTTGCATAGTTCCCTGTAGTGCTCTTCTATTTCCACTTCATGCATGCCATGAAAAGTTAAATGGGATGTAAATACCCTTTGCCTCCTTTCCCGAGATCTAGAAAAAGCAGCAGCATAGAGCTGAGCCTATTGCACATACCCATGAACAAGACCTCCTAACATTTTTCCTTTCCTGTGTAGTTTCTGTGGCTGTATAACAAAAGGTTTTGAAGTACAGATCGGATTGGTACAAGGCATGTACACAGTTCCTTTAAAGCTTGCTGAATAGCTCTGCCATCTTGGATTTGTTGATTAGCATACAATTCACCTGCTTATGCACTAATTAGCAAGCCACGATGTTTACCTGGTTTACGCCACAACATGAACATGGCATCACTAAGCAATATAGGATTTATTGAATCCAGCCCACTGTATTAATCAATGCTGTTTAATATTATGAACTGAGTAAGCTGCATGAGTTTAGCAAAGTATAACTCTAAAACATGATTTAATTATGGGGCATATATGCAATACATTTTACACTGCAATGCAAACATGGTATTCTGCCACAATAGAATTATGTGTATGGACAGCAGTCACTGACATGGCTCTCAGCTGCCAAAAATGAAAGTCATGTACTTATCATAACAATAGATCCATGTGGTCTGTTTTTTATCCAGTTCATCTGCAGGTTGTTAGATCCAATAGAATCCAAACTCAGCACCAGTTAAAAAGATTCTGCTCCAGCTCCTCCCCTACCCACAATTACCTGTGATCCACCTAATCACTTCAGTTTGAGTTTGCCGTACTTAGAAATCTTAGTTACTATCACAAACAATAAAGTTAACTAGTATCATCTAGCAAATCCACCTGTAGCAAATAGCAGCTACATTTTAAGCAAATGTAAGGGATGCCTAGTTAACCCTAACCCAGTCCTCAGGAACACAAATGACAATGGATCTATCATTATGGTAAGTACATAACTTTCATATCCTGCATTGTCTATTTTCATCCAATTCAACTGCGGGACAGATTCCCAAGCATTAAGGCCTGAGTGGACTCATAGAAGGATATTCTGGATAATGGTAGATCCAAAGGATGAATGAAACCTAGATTGTTCATCCAATTAGCCGTGAGAAATAAAGGTGTGAACTCTAGACCAAGTAGCTGCTGCACAGATATCATCAATAGGAAGTCAGCTTGCAAATATTGCACATGCAACCACCGGTTGACTGTGTTTTTAGTTTAGATCGCAATACCAAGCCTTTTTTCTTATATACAAAGGAGATACTGTCTGAAAGCCAAATGGACAATGTAACTTTGGAAACTGACTTCCCCATTTTCTATTTTGAGAAAGTGAAAAACAATTGGTCTAGTTTCCTGAATAGACTTATCTTGTGAAGGCAGACTTTGTAATTAATGATGATACACAGCCAGCATATCTACGAGTAACATGTATTCACCTTTATTAGAAAATATTGGAAAGAAAACTGGTAAATGAATAGATTGGTTCAAGGTAGATTTGGATGCAACCTTTAGTAGAAAAAAAACACTGGTCCTTAAAGAAACTCTATCACTGTAGAAGACCAGGCTGGGTGGTTTAGTAGAAAAAGCTTGTAATTCAGAAATCCTTCTGACTGAAGTTACTGCTACTAGAAAGACAGTCTTCCACATGAGTAATGAAGAAAAATTTCCTTTAAGAAGTCTTGATATTTTTAAGGAGACTATGGAGGAATTATCCAAGCTTACAAGGAAATTGGAAATTGCTGCTGTAATTGTACCTTGATTGTGGAGTAGCTGGAACTGACCTGAAATAACAATGAAAGAAACTATAGAATAGTAGGAACTGGAGCTGAGAATGAGCCTAGACCTTTAGAAAATGCCCAGATAGAAAGTCTTTTCCATTTGCAATGATAAACCTTGGTAGTAGAGTTTTTCTGGAAGCCAAGAGAATGCATACTGCTAAAGGGAAAAACCTGGAATCTCTGTCTAATTTTAAAATTGGAGGAACCATGTGGTCATCTTCATGAATTTCTGATCCAGAGGAGGCAATCCAGATTAATGAGAAAGGAGGTCTGGAAAGTGGTCCAGCATCCAAGCTGGACAAATTAGTAGAGTCCGTAGGATGGGAAACCACATTTGTTGAGACCAAAAGGGGGCTAGGAGGACTACCCTGGCCTTACACATCCTTGCTTTCTGTATGAATTTGTTCATTAATGGAAGGTGAGGGAAGGCATAGAGAAGACCCTGGGGCCAATGATGGATAAGAGTGCTTCTCAATTGCTGTCCCTGTGGAGCGACTAGGGAAAATAACTGCTGCATTTGTTCTTGAGATAGGATGTAAAAAGATCACAGCAAGATTGCCCCCACTTACTGAATATCTCTGCAGCAACTACTGAATTTAGGGACCACTCATGAGACATCAGGTTAAATCTGCTCATTTTGTCCATTAGAATATTGGAATTCCCTGGGGTGTGCATTGCTATGAGTAAGCTTTTTGAAGATGTCATCCATTGCCATACCCTTACATCTTCTCAACTTAATAGGTAGAAGAGTGCTCCTCCCCGTTTGTTTAGACAGCAGACTACCAACATATTATCTGTCTGAATAGCTATCACACCCATGCAAAGAGCATCCAGGAAGGCCTGCAATGCCAGGAGGACTGTTTTTATCCCCAGAATATTGATGTGGAGTTTTGCCTCTGTCTGCCACCAGGAGTCTTGGACAGTTATTCCCTTAAAATGCCCCCTCCACTCCAGGAGCGAAACATCCCTCATCACTACTGCCACAACAGAATCCCTAATGAAGGGAAGCCACTCCATCAATGAAGGTTTCTGCAAGCTGGAGTGAATCATATTTTTGAATGAAGAGGAATGTGAGCCTGTGACCACTGCACCGCTAAGGTCCACTGAAGCACCCTCATGTGATATCTAGCCAAGGGAAACAACATTAAACTTAGCATCTGAAGGCTTAGCCTGTCTGGGGAGAATTATGGCTCATGAGAGCTGAAGTTGTCATTTGGTTGGAAAGCATCCCGCAAGAAAGAAAGCTGACTATTTGAGAAGCTGTATTCAGGTAGCATCTGATGAATTCTATAGTTTGAGTTGGAGTGAGTTGACTTTTTTCCATGTTGATTGCCAATGCCCAATTCCTGAAGCAATCAGAGCAAAAGATCTCTATGCTGACACATTGTTAGATCTGAAGTAGCTGTTAGAAGCCAATCATCCAAATATGGGAATACCTGTATCCTTAGCATGGGACCCTTGCTGATACTACTGCCATCATCTTGGTGAACACCCTGGGAGCTGTAGTGACACCAAAGCATAGCACCCTGAACTGATAATGGAGAAATCTCATTGAATTCCTCTCTCTCTCTTTATGTGATAGTATTTGTCCTTGAAATCTATCAAGCACATGCAAAGGTCCTTCCTCAAAAGAGACAAAATGGACTAAATTGTGCCCATCTGAAATGTTTTCTGTTTCACAAATAGATTTAAATGACTTAGGTCCAAATTGGGTTAGAGGTGCCCTGTTTTCTATGGAACTAAAAAGAACCTTAAATAGACTGCAGGGGGTCTGGTGGGAAGACTCTTTTTTTTCTAGTAGCTTTAAAATTTCTGCTACTGCTAGCTCCTGCTGATTGGGTGGAACATCATATAATTGATCTCATTAAATATCCTCTGGGAATAATGTCTAGCACTCAGGAACCTGTTGTTATACTTTGCCAGGCTAGAGGGTATAGAGGCAATCGTCTCCTGACTCCTTCCAGAGCACAGCCAACCTCTCAGGGGGTGATAGAAATGGTTCTCAGAAAAGGGCCCTCTGAAACCCTGATTTTGGGATCCATTCCTGCCCCTGGGGTGACGTCCATTCTGTTGTCCTCCTCCTCTGCCACAGGGAGGCCTGTCACTAAGATCCTTGTGACTTCCTGTACCACATCTTCTTACCAGACCTCTGATACCTAGAAAAGGATCTCTAAGGAGTAGAGAAGCAGATTCCAACAGCAGAGATAATCTTACCTTCTTGCTGGGTTCCAGTCAAAGTTTCCTTGACCTTAGGACCAAACAGAGTAGATCCATTATAAGGAACATTAGTAAAGGATGTCTTGAAACTTTCTGCAAAGTCACAAAGCTGCATTCATGTACTGTAATGCCAGTGCCTGCTGCCTTTGCTGTGCCATCGGCTGAATTAGTAATCAGCCACATGACCATATTAGATGAGGACTGAAGGGTTTATAGCTGAGATTCCACTGTTTTCTGGATATCTGTTCACAGGACCCCTGAGAGAGATCTGGAGAGCTCTTTGGTCAAATCTCTCTGAAACTGAGTGACATATGCTAAATAGTTCAGCACTCATAGTGCAAAAGACAGTGAAGCATGCTTCCATTTCCTTAAATGATCCAACACTCTTGACTCCTTCTTAGGAGTAAGGCTTGAACTGCTGTCTTCCAAAATCTCTTTCTTATTTGCTGCAGCTACCACCACTGCATCCACAGGTGGCCTCCTGTTCCAATGCTTTCTGTCTGAAGGTGCTGCCAAACTTTTGTCAGGCTTGTTGGGAATGGCTTCCACCAAATCAGGATCCTGCCATGCCCATTGTGCTATGAGTTCAACTAAGGGGTTAATGGGAGGTACCACCTAGGAAGTTGATGGGCCAGAACCAAAGGCTTCCAAGAGCACAGAGTCTTCTGAAGAAGGATGTATGGTGGGACACCCCCTTCTGTTTCATCAATTCCAGGATTTCACTGATGTTAACCTTCAGGAAGAGATCTGAGGATCCCTCTCAATAAAAGTCTGTGTCATTGGTGACCAACTCTGGAGAGGAGTCAATGTTTGCAGTCAGTGAACTTGGTCTGTGGGAATGCCAGAGGGTTCTGAGTCAGATTGGGAGCTTATCAGATAAGCCTCCTGGGATCTTGGTTCTGACTGTCCCTGTCTAACAGAATGATGATGAATAGAGCTGCATTCTGTGTTGAGTTCTGGTGGCGCTGGTATTGACAAAGGTATCTTATTCCTCGGACTTGAGAGGGCTCTCTGAAAAGCCCTGATGTGATGACACTATCATCTCCAAAGGTTAGCCATTGTAAGGACCCTTTGGAACCAAGAGACCATGACTCTGAAGCAGATCTCAGAAGTGAGCTATTGAAAGGCAAGGCACTGAGAGGTAAAGACAGCTGAAAGAGTCTATGAGTCAACCATCAACCTCTCCCTCTGTTCCTGGTGCCAAAGACACAGCTTCTAGAGTTTCCTGGCTCCAAACACATCTGAGCCAGCAGAAGAAGGATCCAATTGGGGACGAAGTGGAGAAAGCCTTCAGCCCCCACAAAGGTACCTTGGAGCAAATTAGCACCAAGCCAAACAGATTTGATGGCCAGACAAGTCTCAGAGTTAATAAAGGAGGGGTGGCAAGTACTGTACTCTGTACATTCAAGGGTAATGGTACCAAGAAAACTCTGAGCTGAATCTGAACTCTAAGGAAGCTCCCCATCACTCTGTCGGCACCCTGGTCTGAAAGACTCCTGCAGGACTGGGTGAAAGAAGCCAAGGAGGAAGGTCTGCACCATCTCCTGTCCTGTAAAATGGGTGAGTGTAGCCTGGACCATACCATTTCCAGTGAGAAATGGGGCTGATCAGTGGGCAAACAGCCCTAACTAGCTGATGGATCCAATCATCAAGGAATCTTTGGATCAGGTCCTCGAATATAAGATGGATCTAGTGTCGTTTTCCTTGATTTTCTGACATGCCTATATCCACTTCTTTCTATTTTTCTTTATTTTTTCCTTCAATTTAAACTTTTTTGTCTTTTTGCTTTTCCTCTTCTTGTTGTCTGGAGAATATGAAGTAGAGAGAGTCTGCTCAGCATGAAAAATTCCCTTAACTATCAGCTTTTCTTTCCTTTACTGTAATTGCAAGCTTGATATGGAGTTTTCAGATGTTCTGCCTCAGGCAGTAAACACATTTTTGGTGTGGATCCTGTGGGGGCAGTCGGTGCCCACACTCTTTACATTTCTTAAACCTCTGACATGTTGGATCCTAATCAACAATATGGAACTATCAGTCTGATATAACAACCTGCACACAATAGCAAAAATCTTAAACTGCACAGCTAACTACTTCAAACAATATTGCTATAATCAAACAGCACTGCACACTAATAAAACTCTAGAACTGCAAAACACTGTACTACTGAAACTGCTAAACAATTTAACTACTAAATTTACTAACTACCATATGGGACCTAAGAAGAAACAGTCAATTACTAAATTACTACTAATCAATTACTAAATTACTACTATTCTATAGGGGCCCGCGGTGGTGGTGCTGCGGTAGCGTTGGTGCCTCACAGTAAGACGCTGTCCATTTCGATTCTCAGTTAGAGCGTCTTCTGCGTGGAGACATGCGTGAATGAGCGTACCTTCGTTGAAGGTTGTGCGTCAGGCCTGGCAAGCCGGTACGTAAAAATCAACTGCCAATCATTAGCAGACCGGAGTTCCGCTGTGGCGACCCCTAACCGGGAAAAGCCGAAAGACACAAACAAACTACTATTCTATAGGGGAGGGGCAAGGAAAGGATATAATTTATTTTGATGAAGAGCAGAGTTCAACAGAGGCCTCAAAGACATAACTAAAATCTTTCATGGTAAATGAGATCTGAGGTGATTAGGTGAAGCACAAGGAATTATTTGTAGGGGAGGATCCTGAGCCCTAGAGCAAGATCATCCTAATCTGTGCTGAGGTTGGATCCCAAGGTCAGATCCCATCTGTTCCAACAACCTACAGTTAAATCAGATGAAAATAACAACAACATTGGATCATAAGGTTATACACAAGAACCATACAATATGTCAGTATGACCTACTCCTAGAAAGGATGGTGTCCCCACAACATCACCAAATCTCCTACTGATTCCTTTAAACTGACATGAAAGCGCTTAGACATTTAATGTCCATCTAGTAAATTCATGTATACATAACAGTGAATTTAGTGTTGAGATATATAGCTCCTAAGCTGTGCAATAAAAATGTACAGACATGTGACACTTTCCTTTCCCAATGTACATGGGTATGCTAATTATACTCTGCCATTTACCCCATCACCACAAGTGCCTATTCATAAACACTACATTTGCCATCTGTAGCCCACCCCCACCCCCATGAAAGGTGTGCAGCCCACATCAGTTTGTGTTTCATTTTTACTAATAGAGAAGTACATATACACACACACACACACACACACACACACACACACACACACACACACACACACACACACACACACACACACACACACACACACATATATGGATCTATTGCTTTTTATCTAATGCTCTTTTTATCTAATCATAAATCATTGAAAAAATAATTGAAAACACATTTCATCTAATCACATTTCATAGAAAATATAAAATACAGCAAATGCTCCTTCAAAAATATGTTTTTACAGTAGGGCAAGTCCCCTATGCCTTTATATGTGGACTTTGCATCTTTGCCCCCACATCCCCTTACTTATACATGCTAACTCCATGGTCACACAATGCTAAAGAAAAGAGAAAGCACAACACCAAAAGTGAATTGCTGCTGGCGCACAAGCACAAACTTGTAAAGATGTCAGTATAAGACAAGCATGGGCACTGCTAAACTATAAACTATTATTTTAATTGCTTTGCAGTTCCTACTATCCTAACATCTTAAACCACACAAGCTGTAGTTTTCAGTGAAATGTATTTTTGACAAAATAAGTTTTCAGTTCTTTTCTCTTTTTGATGAGTTGTAATTCTGTAAGAAGACAAATAAAATGAATGGTAATTATATATATATATATATATATATATATATATATATATATATATATATATATATATATATATATATATGTGTGTGTGTGTGTGTGTGTGTGTGTGTGTATGTGTTTTACTTCAGCAGCAGACTGAGAAGAAGGCAAAAACATAACTCATCTATGTTTCTTGTATCATACAAGCAGTTAATTCCAGTACTGTTCAACCTGATTGCATTGTTCATCTGTATACTTGTGCAAATAATAGTACTGAATGCATTCTTTAGACAATGCTGACCAAATGAAAAACATTGGGAACGTGAATATATGGCCTTAATGCTATATATTTATCACCATATTGCAAAGCATGCATAAAACTGACTAGATTAACTCAGAAGACACCAACTTCCAGCACATTCTAGAATATTACTGTAGAACATACCAGCATTTGATGTGGGAATGCACAGATCACAGTTATTTTCACAACTTACTTTCAACAAAGTTTAAAAATACCAGTAGTCTTTGCACACTGCTGTTCTTGCTATGAATTGTGTTTATGATATGCACACTGCTTTTTACAATTGTATGTGCAGTTGTTGGAACTGTCACATAACAGTGGAAAATCATCACTGCTTCTTTTTATACTGCAGTGAGAGGTTGATTTTCTCATTTGTTTGTAGTGTGTGTGTCTGTTCTTCAGGACTTCCAGAATAAGTGCTGTGATGAGAATGTTCTGACATCCCAACAAGATGATATTAACTTTGACTGACCTCATGGGGATAATGAAGCAATTAATGTGCTAGTCATCTTACCTTTATGTATTCACTAATATAATAAGCAATTACGGTTGTATTATTACAGTGGAACAACATAAAACCGATTTGATTAGTACACATTAGTCCCATGTTTACTGCTGACTGTTAAAATGGCGTAATGTTTGATTAATTCTATTAGCTTATCAGCTGATATAGCAGTACATTTACATGGAGTTTTGTATATACTCATTAATGAAATCAAATTTCTCTATAGGCTGCTTTGTTGCTTCACCCACAGAAGGTTTCATTACTTGATTTAGCAGTGAATGAGATGTCATAAGTCATCCTGTTCTACCTTCCTCTGTCATGGTGAGTATTTGACATTTTTCCTTTACCTTCCTGTGTAGGCTTCCTTGAACCATAATGTAAGTAATATTGTATTTCACATGGTAAGTAAGGATAACATTTTTCTGCAGGCATTTTAAAATTTTATTTTTACTCTGATGCACTCAACATTATTATACATTCATCTTTATTGATGCATATCGGTAGCTGCATATTCCATCAATGATCCAGTTGATGTCATGTAAAACAGCACAATGTCTATATGTATGACACAAGTACATAAACTGTGCAGGTATACAGAGTAATGGATACAGATGCAGGCTGTTAGATCTGTGCAACACCTTACTGGTGAATATGGGAGTTCCAGATGCCTTTGCATCACTGCAAGGTCCCTGTGCCCTGGCATCCTCCTCCATTGTGATGCACAACCTGTTCCCCTGATGTCACCAAACCCATAGACATGGACAGCTACCAGCATTCCTGGATTACCTAATCATAATCTCACATATACACATATGTGCATATTTATATAAATGTACAGTAATAAGTGTGCATACAGTAAAATGGCCCATATTAACACACATTCATTTGCAGTTTTCAGTAACTAGGCTGGTATAAATTGCATGCAGCCATTTCCCTGTTTGGAGTCAATATATGGCAATGGGTACGGTCAGTGTGGACTGGCCTTTGCATCCATTGGCTAAAGCCATGGTTCTATACAAGAACTATAAATATTATCCCATTGTCATCCTACCTTTGGAGGGGCAGTGGATGCAGGATGTGTCCAACACCAGCTGACTCCCAGCAATGTATACATACAGTAAGTGCATATGTGAGTATGTTGCTAGGTCTCAGAATGCCTGTATGCATGCTGGGCTACATCAGAGACAAATGTTTGTCTTTTTATACATCATTAAAACAGAGACATAAGTAATCCATGTGTTCACTATTCTTGTGCGGCTTTTTCTCATCATTGGAATGAACGTGAAACAATGGGCATGTACAGGGTGTACTGCTTTTTCCCTCCTTTGCCTAAACATTGTTATACGGAAGCAGTGCAGACTATATGCCCGTAGAGGTGATTTTTGTTCCTTCAGAGGAAATCTCCTTTCTTAAATGTTGACCTCTACAGGATTCCATATGTGACAATGGGTAGACCTAGTGTATTTGTGTTTCCCTTTGATTGCCCAAAGACTTGGGTGTGCACAGGCAGTACATTTATTATCTAACTAAGTCACTGTTGATGGTGGTGGTGTGCTTCTCTCCTTTTCCATAACCTTTTCTTTCTGTTGTTGATGGTGGTGGTGTGCTTCTCTCCTTTTCCATAACCTTTTCTTTCTGTTGTTGATGGCGGTGGTGTGCTTCTCTCCTTTTCCATAACCTTTTCTTTCTGTTGTTGATGGTGGTGGTGTGCTTCTCTCTTTTTCCATAACCTTTTCTTTCTGTTGTTGATGGTGGTGGTGTGCTTCTCTCCTTTTCCATAACCTTTTCTTTCTGTTGTTGATGGTGGTGGTGTGCTTCTCTCCTTTTCCATAACCTTTTCTTTCTGTTGTTGATGGTGGTGGTGTGCTTCTCTCCTTTTCCATAACCTTTTTTTTCTGTTGTTGATGGTGGTGGTGTGCTTCTCTCCTTTTCCATAACTTTGTCTTTCTGTTGTTGATGGTGGTGGTGTGCTTCTCTCCTTTTCCTATCTATGACTTCTCTGCATTAACAGTTCTGATTTATTGATTTTCCTCATGTCTGTATAATTTAGATTCTCCTGGTTTGGAAGGTAGAGACTATCAAGACATGAGGAAGGTAAGCTAGTCTCACTATATTTTCATAAGAATGTTTACCTTGGATAATGAATGTGGATGTCATGGATGAACATTGCATCATAAAGTGGACTGTGATTGTTTCCTAGTGCAGTGGTGACATTTGTGGGGGAGCAATCATGCATGTTGTTAATGCCCACTTGGTGGGCGGGAGGGATTTTAAATCTGAATAGCTACATATTTACTTTCAACAGCAACTAGGGCTCTTCAGCTGGGTGTAGATAGGTTTTTTGCATCCAAGAAAACTATGATTTCTAGCTCAGAGGGATCCCTAGTCTCTTTTGTTGAGGGAAGGGTAATATCCAGCAACAAAATGCCTATCTCTTTTCATAACTAATGTGAGTAAGTTAAAGTACTGTCTTGGAATGTAGACAGTACATCACACCCCAACTAAGCTTTTACAATGGTTAAGTCAGAAGGGAACACAGATCGGATGTCTACAGGAGACAAAGCTTATGGTGTGAGACATTTGCAAGTTGAGATCTAGACAATATCTGATGGTGGTAACAAATCACACATCAGGAGGGGATAAGAAGGGGACTTATTTTGCTTCATAAAGTTTTGTGGGTAAGCATAGATTGTATTATTGGGAGTGATTCTGTTAGGTGGGTTATTTGGCAAGAAACAGAAAATAGTGAGAACTGAGTGACTGGTAATCTGTATGCTCCCATTTCAGATGCCTAGGACTTTTACCACAGATTTTTGAAATGTTGCTGACCCCTCTATATTTAGTACAGTTGGGAACTTCACTCTGGTGTTAAATTAACAGCTTTGATAGACTGTACCACAGAAGGGAGAACCATAAAAGAAGCCAAAGTATTTTGAGATTATGCATGGTTGACAAGGAATGGACTGAAGTTTGGAGAGATCTTCCATTCTTTTTAGAACCTCCTTTCTATGTTTTATTCCCTTTCATTGTTGGTCCCTTGCTGCTTAAACTGTTTATTGGAAAAAGGGTCTGAGTAGGAGGAGGAAAAACTGTTGTTTGGTTTAAAAAATAAGGGTTGGGGGAGGCATACTTGACACAAAGCAGGATGGCAGTTTAATTTCGTTTCTCCTTTCAGCCATGAGCTTAAAGTGTCATTTTGGTAATTTTCGGAGACAAATTTAGAAGGAAAGACATATATCACTTATTAAAGAAATTAATTAATTGCAACTTAAAAAGGTGGAAGCAGAGGTGATGAGGAAAGGTCATTTTGGTGGTTGAGACATGAAGGCAACCCTGAGTGCATTGTCAGATTTTTAAGAGGTGTAGTACTATATCAATGGGTCTGGGTGTAAGAGGAGAAAAGGAGACGTTAATTACAGGTAATGAGAAATTGGACACTTTTTTTTATTCCAGTTATGAGGATCTTTATAAGAAAATAATATTAGTGAAAGTGGTACGTGGCAGTTGTGGCAGTTCTGTGAAGTGCAGCAGTGAAAGCTGGAAAGAGAAATTTTAAACAGGCCTTTTACTCAGACAGGAATTGAGAGGAATAGTTCTAATTTGTAGCCTCAAAGCTCTGGGGAAATGGTTTACCAGTAGAGTTTTACAGGTGGAGGAGTGTTCAGACTGGACTGGTTTTAGAGAAAGTATTCAATAGCAAACTGAAGGAAGTAGGAGAGATTGTGGATTACAATCAAAGAAACTTATCTTAAAACTAAAGGAGGAGATATCTACAGTGGGTGACTTTCACCCCATTTCATTGGTAAATGTAGATTGTAAGATTTCTGCCAGGGTACTAGCCCATTCTTCCAAGAGTGGTTAAAGGAGGCAAGAGTGGCTTCATAAAAAGAAGAGACATGAGAAATAACTGGTGAAAGGTAGTGGAATTTGTATATAAACATGGATCTCCACATAATAAGGCTGGGCTAGTCTCATTTAATATACATAAAGCTTTTGACTCAGTGCCCTGGGATGTTTTGTTTCAAGTTTTGGAGGAGAGGAGTTGTGGAGAGCATTTGTTAGATTGTGTTAAGGGACTATGTATATGAATCCCCCACTTTTCGATTATTACTAAATGGGTGACTTACAAAGCCTGGTTTAATAGTGGGAGGCACCCATCAAGGATACTTCCTGTCCCCAGGTCTCCTCATTTTAGTTATGGAAGAATCGGCATGTTTGATTAAGGAAAGCTTGATGCACTTCAAGGTAGAGGATTGAATAGATGTCTCTTTTGTGATTTTTGCTGATGTTTGTTTATTACTGAGTACCAGTTTGACTAAGGTTCTTCCAATGGCTCTAGAGCAGTTTTTTTGTTTGGGTAGGTTTCTTGGTTAAAGTGCAATTATGCTAAAATCACACTGCTCTTTAGTTGCAGACAGCCAAATGTGGGGCAATGGGACATGCCCATCAAGTGGGCTGACAAAGCCAAGTGCTTGAGTTTGAAACTGAAGGACTCTTATCTGGAGAATTTAGAAGATAATTATGTCACACTTCTTGCAAAAGTGAATGATCTTTTGGTAAAACTGCCAGATCTGCAAACTACCAAGTGGAAAGTTAGAGCTGTGTAATTGATGGTTCTATCACATATTTTATATTTTTAGAAATATTTATATATCCTGTGATCATCTTAGACTTCAAGAACTTTAAAATCTTATCAACAGCGTAATTTTGGGGAAGGAGGCCAGGAGAATTTTGGCAGCATATGACTATATACCTAGATGCTACTGTGGGAGGTAAGGTATTCCCACACATGGTTACCTATGGGCTTGCTTTCCAGTTAAACTACCTTATCCTTGCGTACAAAGGGCAGACTTAGATGATTTAAGGGATGAAGTGTTAGTTGGTAAACATTTTTTTAAAATACTTCAGGAGTGGATTGTACAAATTGACTCTGGTTGTGTGAACTGAGGGGAGGGGGTCTTTGATATGGCATCACCCAGTAATTAGGTATACAATACCTAAAATTGTTAAATTGATACAGTTGGCCAATTGAATACAGTACTGGACCCAGTTCTTAGATATAAACCCTAACGGGACTTGTAGGGGAGAGAAAGAGTTGAGGTGACATATCTAGTAGAGGGGCAGGATTGATTCGCATTGCAACTACTAAGACAAATATAGTCTAATTTTAATCATGCTATTGTGCTAAAAAGGTGCTGTCTTGGAAGAAGTGGAATGAAATTCAGCGAGGCAGAACAAGATTAATACATAGGGATTTATGGTACAAAAAATACTTGATCTTAAGTGTTGGGTTCACAGTAGATAGAGACTGCAGGAAGGAGTAGACTTGGGGAAAGACCAGTGCAACCAGGTTTGTAAAGCTGTTGATAGTCTTAAAAATAACCCAAATTTTATGATCAACAAATGAGACTTATTTCTAGATGGCATCTTACTCCGAGTATGTGGAGATCAGGGGTTGCATTAGAAAACAAATGGAGAGGTGGTCAGCCTGATGTAGATAATCTCCACGTGATTTGGTATTGCACGAAGATTAATCACATGTGGGACTGTGACATCGAGTGCTTGAGTAATTTGCTTGATCTTTATCATGTAGTTGACTGGAGATTTTGGAGTTTTGGGATTTTTCCTGATTCAGTATATTTTTCCAAACTGACAACAAAAAATCAGTTGGGTACTGGATAGTGTGGTAAAGCTCTTTTCTGCTAGATACTGCAGAGGTGCAACAGGTCTGTCAGTCAGCCTTTTTGAAGATAGCATGCGTAAGTCTTTGAGTAGGATAATGTATGCTTTGAAGTAAGCAAGTTTACTGGAATGATTCCCCACTAATTGGCAATCTTTCTTAGAGAGATTTGGCTCAATTTCTACATTGAATGATTGGCTTTAGAAGAGAGTTTTGTAGAAGTAGGCTGTGTTTGGCTGTCACCAGGGATTTTAAAGATTCCCTTTTCTTTTGTTTATGTTTATTTGGAAAAATCGCTTGTGTTTTTCCTTCTCTGTTCTGTGCCAATGAGACTAATGGGCATTCATCTGATATTGTTACTGGATATAATTGATTTGTTACTTTCTCCATAGTTATATAGGTGGAATCTGTTTATTCTTTTATTATATTTGCTTTGTTTCATGAATGTTATGAAATTTATCATTCAACTGATGTGTTTATATTCAGTTTTAATCAATAAATAATTATGTTTTAAAAAACTAAGGTTGAAAAAGTTGTTTCACTCCTTGGATACCTTCTCCCCTTTTGTCAAACTTGTTAAGTACCTTAGCTGCAGAAAGGCCAAATAGAGAGTCTTTATCTAAGGGTGAATTTAACATCTCTGATTTGATTTTACTAGGCAGGTTTTCAGAACACAGCCAAGAAAGTCTCCTAAAAAGTGATCCAGAAACAGCCATTCTGGAAGCAGAATCAGTGGAATAAGCAGACTTTAGAATATGCTTAGTCACCTGAGACACAACTATCACAGGAGCATTTAATGTTTTTTTTTATTACCTCAGAAGAGGGAAGGATAAGCAATAACATCCTCAAATTTTTAAAAGACACAACAAAACGTCAACACATGGGCTTGGCAATTTAACATCTTGAAAGTTAAAGTACTTGAAGAATACATGTCCTTCCCCAGCTTATCCATTGCTTTCCCCTCTTTAACCAAGAGAATGGGATTAGAAGCAGTATCATGTTTGGCAGTAGCAGATTTAGAAACAAATATGAGTGCTGGGTCTGCCTTAAGATTAGAAAATAGTTTTTGTGTGTCTTGGGGACCTTACATAAGATGTCACACCTCTTGGAAGCCCAAGACTGTCCATCGGGTATACTGACTGCAGTAAGAAAAATAATTTCTGAGTCAAGCAAAACAGGAGGAACAGGTGTACAGTTTGGTATCTGTAATTTTATTAAATTATAATATATTTTCTACTTATAGAGGCTTCACTTTTCTCTCACTGAAAAAACTCAGTCACTCATATTAGTGAAAGAGATTTCTTTAGTATGGAAGCCTGAAGTTGTACTTTCTTCAGAATCAGAATGTTCAAACTGAGAAGAATCATCTGAAGCACACACCACTCCACCTGTACTGATTGTTCTTCTGAATGAAAAATCTTGTCAGGAATGGAAGGAACTCTTTAATTTCATGCCTAAAGCCCAGAATGTCTGCCCTGTCCACAGAGACAGGATTTTAGAAGTTTTTCTCACCAAGCACAATGTCTACCAGTAAGGTTTTTCCCTTACATGCACTGATCCTAGCTTCCATAATCCACTCCCAGCCAAGTGAAAACCCTTCAGCTGTTCCTTTCTCAGCTAGTGACAAAAGTGGTTCTCCCTGGCCCAGCTTGGGCTTCCCTTGAGCTGCAGAGGATGTGGCTAATTGCAGTCTTTGTTGGCTCCGACTGCTACACCAGGATGGCCAGGGGATGTAGATGAGTTGCTTGAGGAAGAACGATCAGCCACAGCAAAGTCACCCAACAGCAGGTGAGGCAAAGAAGTAGCTATATAAACCCTGAAAGACTCCTTAGCAAGTTTCTTATTTTTGTGTGCTGGAGAAGGTAATACCACAGAGATCAACTGATGCTCCATATGTAAGCCAAGAAAGAAGAAAGGATGGATGATAGCATTGTCCAGAAGAATTGGTAAGGATGAAGAAATGAGAAGTAGTGAGTCTGAGGTTAGTATACCACTTAAAATCCTCAACAGGCACAATGTTCTTTCTCAAATACACTAAATAATAACACGTGTTAGGTTTTAGTCATACAGTAAAATTTTTCCTTAAGAAAACTCCACACAAGTACTAGCACATGTCCATTAATATAACTGACATTTCCTTTATATACTAGTCTTTATTTCAAACTTAAGGGTTGCATTTAGATGAAACCAGTTATCCAGGCCACAGCACCATGGAACCAACAAGGTAGATTATACCCAGAACCACTGAACAGGAGGCACCAACTATTTCATAGGGTCCCCCCAGGAGACCTCGCACTACAACAGGACCAACAACAAGGCAAGTTTTCTTCACTTTGAATGTTTGGCCCCTAGCTGTATAGCTAAGGATTAATCTTACCACCTTCTGGTTATGAAAAGGACTAAGGGTGGACCCTGACTTCTTTATGTTACAGAATACCTTCCTAAACAAAACATGAATGTAAAAGTCAAAAGTTTGACTGGTTTGCTAGTCATGCCAATCAGATACACATCACTCATTAATGCAAGGACATCAGCACAAAGACTCATCTTTGTATCCTACCAGAAGACACACCATTGCTCAAAGCAGCTCACTGTGAGGGAATGCTCATGCAGAACAAACAATTAAGGTGACAGTGTCTGTTAAAGTGGGAGGGTTGATGGATTCAATGGGCCACATAAAATTAAAACAAGATCAAAATTAACACAGGTAGGTAATACTATGAGGTTGTTGGCAGCCTCTGTATCTTGGTCTTTGTCAAACAATAGAACAGCATCACAACCTAGCCACACAAAACACTTTCAGCTTCTTCTTACTGTAACAACACAGAATAAGTCTGGTATATATGACTCTTTGAGGGATTAGGGAATAACTAAAACATCTTCCTAGCTGTGGATGAAGGCTATCTGGGGTAGATTCACAGCTACCACAACTCTAGCAATAAGTGAGTCACCAAAATTTCATGAAAGGAGAGCTATTCTCATTTTGTGATATGATGTGCTGTGCCTAGTAGGACAACGGATTGATCATTACAGCAGACAAAGCAGAGCACTTGATCGTTCAAGATATGGATTCAAAATATAGAAAGGAAAGGATGGCACAAAATAGCATAATACATGTGAAATTTGTAGAGCATTCACTCATGGTATATCGGCTTAATAGGACTAGAGAATTCAAATATTACAGGAAAAAGGCAGCAAAGGTGGTGATTTATTGAAAAAACAGCACAATGCATGTTGTACTATTTTATCCCTAACCATCCAGACATATTGCAATACAAAAGAAAAATAACACAAGATAAAGAATTTCTGATCACATAGTAAAAAGCCCTGCTATGCATTCAGGTCATCTGCAGTAATTAGATCACATTACACTCTGCCAGTCTTCTCCAGTTGCCAGCAAGTCCATTTGAAGATGAATGCTTATATTTTGCATTATACACTTTACTTTTCCGTGTAAAAATGAATGTATATGTTATAGTCTAGGGTAATCCACATTCCCCCTGTGTAATAAATCAATAAATGCTTGTACCCACATTGGCCCATCAATCTTTATACCTTGAAATAGATACATAAACATGTCTGAGATGGACAGCTTATATTCTACTTATAAAACCAAAGAATATAGTAGTACTCATGCTAAAGGAATCCCTGTCCCATATTGCATTCCTGTCTACAATAATGATTGATGTTCTTCATTTGAGCACTACTACAGTAGCCTTAGCAACATGGGTTATCTCCAGTAGTAGCCCAAATGCAAAAGCATAAAGTTAAAACCTCAGTATGTGTCCCCTTTTGTGTGTGTGTGTGTGTGTGTGTGTGTGTGTGTGTGTGTGTGTGTGTGTGTGTGTGTGTGTGTGTGTGTGTGTGTGTGTATGTATATATATATATATATATATATATATATATATATATATATATATATATATATTTTAACCCCAAAGGGATGGACACTGTTTAATGTACCAGATTGTGGGTGAGATTGTGAGAAACAAGAAGCACTTTTACTGAATTTCGAAGAGATGGAGCTAAGTCCTAGTTTGTTCCTTTCCACAACACCAAATTAGCAGGCAATGACAAAAATATGCAGGTCTCATTCCTCGAATACAGAGACAGTCCAGGGTTCAAAGGGTCCATGGGGCTGTTAACGTTTATGTCACTTGATGCGTAACTGTATTGTGCATTCTTCAACTGCCACAATGTGTAATAATTCATATAGATATGATATCACTGTCTAACTTTCATAAGCTTCATTCTAAACTTTTTAAGAACATATCAGTAAGGCTTCATTGATATATTGAAGATTTGATGAGCACTGTATTGATGAATGTCTTTCAAACATTTTCTTTCCCATAATTTTCCTACTTGCTATCTTTCCCTTTTTTCCAGCCCATACCTTTGTCTCCCCCACCGTCCTTCTTGCTAATCAAATTTTTGCTTTTCTGGAACCACAGATGATAGCAGATTGAATCCATGCATGGTGGAGATGCTTTGACTGCTTATCGATGGAATGGTGTCAACTTATGTAAAGTGAGGCATGCTGACTAAGAACCCTTTTTATATGGGTTCTTTGTTGTGTGGCTATGGGATCTGGGTTATATGCACTGGTGTTGTTTGTTTGTCTTTTCGGCTTTTCCCGATTAGGGGTTGCCACAGTGGAACTCTGGTCCGCTAATGATTGGCAGTCGATTTTTATGGTGCCAAGTTGCCAGCCCGACGCCCAACCTTCAGCAAAGGCACGCCCATTCAGGCATTTCTTTCGGAGGCCACTCGACCGTGGGGAGGACATGCAGATTCCAAACAGAAGGCACTCCAGCCGAGAATCGAACAGGAGAACCTCTTGCTGTGAGGTAATATAACTGAGATATGTTACTTTGAGATTCCTCTTACATTTGAAAAGAGTGTGAGTAGATTATAATGATGGTACTTCTCCATCAGGTACAGGAAATTCTTGTCACATAGGTTATGTCATATTCTTATTCATAAACTTTTTCTTGAAGTTCTTACACATTTTAATGAATGTTGTTAAATACTTTTGAACTAGATCATTTTCAAATGTTTGTGAGGAAGCCAGTGGAGGGAATTGTATTTGGTAGGATGGATATCATTTACAGCTACTATCATCTATAGTATTTTACTTTATGTATTTTATTTAGTTTATCTAGGGTTTTCCTGGGCTTTTTCCTTCCTTAATTTCAGTAGGGTAGAGGCAATGTTTTTGCCACTTACCTTGGAAGTCTATTAAAGTGTGAATACTTCATAAAAGCATTTGCTTATTTTATATGTTTAGGAAGTTTTGTTTGCAGTCTCTTCAGTAGATACTTTTGGGAATGAGAACGGGAGAATGTCCTGCTTAAAACAAATCTGTGAAGGAGTTATGGCAGTTTATATACCCAATGGATAATATTTGATGTTACAAGTATGCTATTGCAATTTCCCTTGGCTAATTATTTACTTTGTTCATTTTTAGTTTGTAATCTTTAACTTTCATGTTAATTAATGTACTGAATGCAAATGTTTTCAATTGTTCTCTAGTGAAAGTATAAGATTGCTCTAGGATTTAGTGGCCCTGTTTGATTTATCTAAATGGGATTTCTATAGATATCTGTAGTTAAGTCATCTGGAGTTTTAACAAAACTGGGGCCAATCTTCACAAATAAGGTTAATGCAGTGGTTGGCATATTTTATACTAGGTAAAAGTTTCTGAAAAGGCCTGTTGTTTAAATTATTGAAGAGTTTGATAGGCCTATATGAACATCATACAGCAGCCTTTTGTGACCTTTGGAAAAGGAAGGTGGGACACTGTCTAGAAGAAGATGGGGAGGATCATAGGAAATACAAGACGACTGAGCCATGCAGCTTGTACCCATCCTAAGACAGAACCTCATATCTCAAGGAGGGTCATGTCCATCCTCAGACAGAATCTCCTATTTCGAGGGGAGTCAGATCCATCCTCAGACAGAACCTCCTATCTCAAGGAGGGTCAGGTCCATCCTCAGAGAGAACCACCTATTTCAAGGAGGGTCAAGTCCACCCTCAGACAGAACCTCCTATCTCAAGAAGGGTCAGGTCCATCCTCAAACATAATCTCCTATCTCAAGAAGGGTCAGGTGCATCCTCAGACAGAACCTCCTATCTTGAGGAGGGTCAGGTACATTCTCAAACAGAATGTCCTATCTCGAGAAGAGTCAGGTCATTCAAGCCAGGGATTAATTTGTGAATACCCACTCCAATAATCCAGTTCCCATTTGAAGATGCAGCGGTGCAGTGGTGCAGCAGTAGCATTGTTGCCTCACAGCAAAAGGTTCTCCAGTTCAATTCTCGACTGGAGTGCCTTCTGTCTGGAGTCTGCATGTCCTCCCTGCATTTGTGTGGGTTTCCTTCGGGTGCTCCGGTTTCCTCCCACTTTACAAAAACATGCGTCTGGAGTGTTTCTCCCAGGGCCTCTGCTGAAAATTGGCTTTGTTCCAAGTTGGAGTTTTCTGGTTAACAAATGATAAATAAATAAATGTATCACACTGTTTAATATGCAGTCGGAGTCTATTCCTGAAGGCACTGTGCAATGAACATTTCTCTCCACTTTGTTTTATTTAAATGCTGGTGAAGATTAGGACAACTTGGTTCAGTTACTTGTGGAACTTTTCAATTTGTTGAGATACAAAAGATCCAGGACCACTGGGCTCCTAATAACTCAGAATGCAGGCCATGGATCTCCCCTTAGGAATTTGCAAGACACTGAATAAGGGGACAGTGCTTCTAGTCTTTTCTTATAGTTTAGGATTTTTAAGCTAGGGAATTTCCTTGTTAGGAATCTCTAAAGTCTTTCCAGTTGTTGGATATGTCTAATGATGTAGATTTTGTAGATCAGTGTGAATGCTTATCTTAGTCAGCCACTGTAGTTAGAGAGTATGTGCTATATAAGTACTGAGCACATACAAGAGCAATGTTATTTTGTACAGTCAGGGAGAGTGAATGCAATCATGAACGGAGATGCACATGCAAGTGTGTTTGAAGCAATGAGTGAATCAATTAGCCTAAATATATGTTACAGTTACAGTTCCTGATGTGTTTATGCACAATAAATATCTTGAACCCATACACCACTTCATTGTCTTTTAAATGCATGAGACAAGCCACATGATGTTAGATGGGATCCAATGCTGCTTCAACATACAAGCCATGAGGCACAAAGTTAGAAATGGAGAAATAAATAGGAGTGAACTCGAAGACAGGTCATCGGTTATTCAAAGGTACTTAAATTCATTTAAATTATTTTACAGCCACTGAATGCTTTGATCAACAAATGAGACTTATTTCTAGATGGCATCTTACTCCGAGTAGGTGGAGATCAGGGGTTGCATTAGAAAACAAATGGAGAGGTGGTCAGCCTGATGTAGATAATCTCCACGTGATTTGGTATTGCACGAAGATTAATCACATGTGGGACTGTGACATCGAGTGCTTGAGTAATTTGCTTGATCTTTATCATGTAGTTGACTGGAGATTTTGGAGTTTTGGGATTTTTCCTGATTCAGTATATTTTTCCAAACTGACAACAAAAAATCAGTTGGGTACTGGATAGTGTGGTAAAGCTCTTTTCTGCTAGATACTGCAGAGGTGCAACAGGTCTGTCAGTCAGCCTTTTTGAAGATAGCATGCGTAAGTCTTTGAGTAGGATAATGTATGCTTTGAAGTAAGCAAGTTTACTGGAATGATTCCCCACTAATTGGCAATCTTTCTTAGAGAGATTTGGCTCAATTTCTACATTGAATGATTGGCTTTAGAAGAGAGTTTTGTAGAAGTAGGCTGTGTTTGGCTGTCACCAGGGATTTTAAAGATTCCCTTTTCTTTTGTTTATGTTTATTTGGAAAAATTGCTTGTGTTTTTCCTTCTCTGTTCAGTGCCAATGAGACTAATGGGCATTCATCTGATATTGTTACTGGATATAATTGATTTGTTACTTTCTCCATAGTTATATAGGTGGAATCTGTTTATTCTTTTATTATATTTGCTTTGTTTCATGAATGTTATGAAATTTATCATTCAACTGATGTGTTTATATTCAGTTTTAATCAATAAATAATTATGTTTTAAAAAACTAAGGTTGAAAAAGTTGTTTCACTCCTTGGATACCTTCTCCCCTTTTGTCAAACTTGTTAAGTACCTTAGCTGCAGAAAGGCCAAATAGAGAGTCTTTATCAAAGGGTGAATTTAACATCTCTGATTTGATTTTACTAGGCAGGTTTTCAGAACACAGCCAAGAAAGTCTCCTAAAAAGTGATCCAGAAACAGCCATTCTGGAAGCAGAATCAGTGGAATAAGCAGACTTTAGAATATGCTTAGTCACCTGAGACACAACTATCACAGGAGCATTTAATGTTTTTTTTTATTACCTCAGAAGAGGGAAGGATAAGCAATAACATTCTCAAATTTTTAAAAGACACAAGCAAAACATCAACACATGGGCTTGGCAATTTAACATCTTGAAAGTTAAAGTACTAGAAGAATACATGTCCTTCCCCAGCTTATCCATTGCTTTCCCCTCTTTAACCAAGAGAATGGGATTAGAAGCAGTATCCTGTTTGGCAGTAGCAGATTTAGAAACAAATATGAGTGCTGGGTCTGCCTTAAGATTAGAAAATAGTTTTTGTATGTCTTGGGGACCTTACGTAAGCTGTCACACCTCTTGGAAGCCCAAGACTGTCCATCGGGTATACTGACTGCAGTAAGAAAAATAATTTCTGAGTCAAGCAAAACAGGAGGAACAGGTGTACAGTTTGGTATCTGTAATTTTATTAAATTATAATATATTTTCTACTTATAGAGGCTTCACTTTTCTCTCACTGAAAAAACTCAGTCACTCATATTAGTGAAAGAGATTTCTTTAGTATGGAAGCCTGAAGTTGTACTTTCTTCAGAATCAGAATGTTCAAACTGAGAAGAATCATCTGAAGCACACACCACTCCACCTGTACTGATTGTTCTTCTGAATGAAAAATCTTGTCAGGAATGGAAGGAACTCTTTAATTTCATGCCAAAAGCCCAGTATGTCTGCCCTGTCCACAGAGACAGGATTTTAGAAGTTTTTCTCACCAAGCACAATGTCTACCAGTAAGGTTTTTCCCTTACATGCACTGATCCTAGCTTCCATAATCCACTCCCAGCCAAGTGAAAACCCTTCAGCTGTTCCTTTCTCAGCTAGTGACAAAAGTGGTTCTCCCTGGCCCAGCTTGGGCTTCCCTTGAGCTGCAGAGGATGTGGCTAATTGCAGTCTTTGTTGGCTCCGACTGCTACACCAGGACGGCCAGGGGATGTAGATGAGTTGCTTGAGGAAGAACGATCAGCCACAGCAAAGTCACCCAACAGCAGGTGAGGCAAAGAAGTAGCTATATAAACCCTGAAAGACTCCTTAGCAAGTTTCTTATTTTTGTGTGCTGGAGAAGGTAATACCACAGAGATCAACTGATGCTCCATATGTAAGCCAAGAAAGAAGAAAGGATGGATGATAGCATTGTCCAGAAGAATTGGTAAGGATGAAGAAATGAGAAGTAGTGAGTCTGAGGTTAGTATACCACTTAAAATCCTCAACAGGCACAATGTTCTTTCTCAAATACACTAAATAATAACACGTGTTAGGTTTTTAGTCATACAGTAAAATTTTTCCTTAAGAAAACTCCACACAAGTACTAGCACATGTCCATTAATATAACTGACATTTCCTTTATATACTAGTCTTTATTTCAAACTTAAGGGTTGCATTTAGATGAAACCAGTTATCCAGGCCACAGCACCATGGAACCAACAAGGTAGATTATACCCAGAACCACTGAACAGGAGGCACCAACTATTTCATAGGGTCCCCCCAGGAGACCTCGCACTACAACAGGACCAACAACAAGGCAAGTTTTCTTCACTTTGAATGTTTGGCCCCTAGCTGTATAGCTAAGGATTAATCTTACCACCTTCTGGTTATGAAAAGGACTAAGGGTGGACCCTGACTTCTTTATGTTACAGATTACCTTCCTAAACAAAACATGAATGTAAAAATCAAAAGTTTGACTGGTTTGCTAGTCATGCTACTCAGATACACATCACTCATTAATGCAAGGACATCAGCACAAAGACTCATCTTTGTATCCTACCAGAAGACACACCATTGCTCAAAGCAGCTCACTGTGAGGGAATGCTCATGCAGAACAAACAATTAAGGTGACAGTGTCTGTTAAAGTGGGAGGGTTGATGGATTCAATGGGCCACATAAAATTAAAACAAGATCAAAATTAACACAGGTAGGTAATACTATGAGGTTGTTGGCAGCCTCTGTATCTTGGTCTTTGTCAAACAATAGAACAGCATCACAACCTAGCCACACAAAACACTTTCAGCTTCTTCTTACTGTAACAACACAGAATAAGTCTGGTATATATGACTCTTTGAGGGATTAGGGAATAACTAAAACATCTTCCTAGCTGTGGATGAAGGCTATCTGGGGTAGATTCACAGCTACCACAACTCTAGCAATAAGTGAGTCACCAAAATTTCATGAAAGGAGAGCTATTCTCATTTTTGTGATATGATGTGCTGTGCCTAGTAGGACAACGGATTGATCATTACAGCAGACAAAGCAGAGCACTTGATCGTTCAAGATATGGATTCAAAATATAGAAAGGAAAGGATGGCACAAAATAGCATAATACATGTGAAATTTGTAGAGCATTCACTCATGGTATATCAGCTTAATAGGACTAGAGAATTCAAATATTACAGGAAAAAGGCAGCAAAGGTGGTGATTTATTGAAAAAACAGCACAATGCATGTTGTACTATTTTATCCCTAACCATCCAGACATATTGCAATACAAAAGAAAAATAACACAAGATAAAGAATTTCTGATCACATAGTAAAAAGCCCTGCTATGCATTCAGTTCATCTACAGTAATTAGATCACATTACACTCTGCCAGTCTTCTCCAGTTGTCAGCAAGTCCATTTGAAGATGAATGCTTATATTTTGCATTATACACTTTACTTTTCCGTGTAAAAATGAATGTATATGTTATAGTCTAGGGTAATCCACATTCCCCCTGTGTAATAAATCAATAAATGCTTGTACCCACATTGGCCCATCAATCTTTATACCTTGAAATAGATACATAAACATGTCTGAGATGGACAGCTTATATTCTACTTATAAAACCAAAGAATATAGTAGTACTCATGCTAAAGGAATCCCTGTCCCATATTGCATTCCTGTCTACAATAATGATTGATGTTCTTCATTTGAGCACTACTACAGTAGCCTTAGCAACATGGGTTATCTCCAGTAGTAGCCCAAATGCAAAAGCATAAAGTTAAAACCTCAGTATGTGTCCCCTTTTGTGTGTGTGTGTGTGTGTGTGTGTGTGTGTGTGTGTGTGTGTATGTATATATATATATATATATATATATATATATATATATATATATATATATATTTTTTTTTTTTTTAACCCCAAAGGGATGGACACTGTTTAATGTACCAGATTGTGGGTGAGATTGTGAGAAACAAGAAGCACTTTTACTGAATTTCGAAGAGATAGAGCTAAGTCCTAGTTTGTTCCTTTCCACAACACCAAATTAGCAGGCAATGACAAAAATATGCAGGTCTCATTCCTCGAATACAGAGACAGTCCAGGGTTCAAAGGGTCCATGGGGCTGTTAACGTTTATGTCACTTGATGCGTAACTGTATTGTGCATTCTTCAACTGCCACAATGTGTAATAATTCATATAGATATGATATCACTGTCTAACTTTCATAAGCTTCATTCTAAACTTTTTAAGAACATATCAGTAAGGCTTCATTGATATATTGAAGATTTGATGAGCACTGTATTGATGAATGTCTTTCAAACATTTTCTTTCCCATAATTTTCCTACTTGCTATCTTTCCCTTTTTTCCAGCCCATACCTTTGTCTCCCCCACCGTCCTTCTTGCTAATCAAATTTTTGCTTTTCTGGAACCACAGATGATAGCAGATTGAATCCATGCATGGTGGAGATGCTTTGACTGCTTATCGATGGAATGGTGTCAACTTATGTAAAGTGAGGCATGCTGACTAAGAACCCTTTTTATATGGGTTCTTTGTTGTGTAACTATGGGATCTGGGTTATATGCACTGGTGTTGTTTGTTTGTCTTTTCGGCTTTTCCCGATTAGGGGTTGCCACAGTGGAACTCTGGTCCGCTAATGATTGGCAGTCGATTTTTATGGTGACAAGTTGCCAGCCCGGCCAACCTTCAGCAAAGGCACGCCCATTCAGGCATTTCTTTCGAGGCCACTTTCGACCGTGGGAGGACATGCAGATTCCAAACAGAAGGCACTCCAGCCGAGAATCGAACAGGAGAACCTCTTGCTGTGAGGTAATATAACTGAGATATGTTACTTTGAGATTCCTCTTACATTTGAAAAGAGTGTGAGTAGATTATAATGATGGTACTTCTCCATCAGGTACAGGAAATTCTTGTCACATAGGTTATGTCATATTCTTATTCATAAACTTTTTCTTGAAGTTCTTACACATTTTAATGAATGTTGTTAAATACTTTTGAACTAGATCATTTTCAAATGTTTGTGAGGAAGCCAGTGGAGGGAATTGTATTTGGTAGGATGGATATCATTTACAGCTACTATCATCTATAGTATTTTACTTTATGTATTTTATTTAGTTTATCTAGGGTTTTCCTGGGCTTTTTCCTTCCTTAATTTCAGTAGGGTAGAGGCAATGTTTTTGCCACTTACCTTGGAAGTCTATTAAAGTGTGAATACTTCATAAAAGCATTTGCTTATTTTATATGTTTAGGAAGTTTTGTTTGCAGTCTCTTCAGTAGATACTTTTGGGAATGAGAACGGGAGAATGTCCTGCTTAAAACAAATCTGTGAAGGAGTTATGGCAGTTTATATACCCAATGGATAATATTTGATGTTACAAGTATGTATTGCAATTTCCCTTGGCTAATTATTTACTTTGTTCATTTTTAGTTTGTAATCTTTAACTTTCATGTTAATTAATGTACTGAATGCAAATGTTTTCAATTGTTCTCTAGTGAAAGTATAAGATTGCTCTAGGATTTAGTGGCCCTGTTTGATTTATCTAAATGGGATTTCTATAGATATCTGTAGTTAAGTCATCTGGAGTTTTAACAAAACTGGGGCCAATCTTCACAAATAAGGTTAACACAGTGGTTGGCATATTTTATACTAGGTAAAAGTTTCTGAAAAGGCCTGTTGTTTAAATTATTGAAGAGTTTGAGAGGCCTATATGAACATCATACAGCAGCCTTTTGTGACCTTTGGAAAAGGAAGGTGGGACACTGTCTAGAAGAAGATGGGGAGGATCATAGGAAATACAAGACGACTGAGCCATGCAGCTTGTACCCATCCTAAGACAGAACCTCATATCTCAAGGAGGGTCATGTCCATCCTCAGACAGAATCTCCTATTTCGAGGGGAGTCAGATCCATCCTCAGACAGAACCTCCTAGCTCAAGGAGGGTCAGGTCCATCCTCAGAGAGAACCACCTATTTCAAGGAGGGTCAAGTCCACCCTCAGACAGAACCTCCTATCTCAAGAAGGGTCAGGTCCATCTTCAAACAGAATCTCCTATCTCAAGAAGGGTCAGGTGCATCCTCAGACAGAACCTCCTATCTTGAGGAGGGTCAGGTACATTCTCAAACAGAATGTCCTATCTCGAGAAGAGTCAGGTCATTCAAGCCAGGGATTAATTTGTGAATACCCACTCCAATAATCCAGTTCCCATTTGAAGATGCAGCGGTGCAGTGGTGCAGCAGTAGCATTGTTGCCTCACAGCAAAAGGTTCTCCAGTTCAATTCTCGACTGGAGTGCCTTCTGTCTGGAGTCTGCATGTCCTCCCTGCATTTGTGTGGGTTTCCTTCGGGTGCTCCGGTTTCTTCCCACTTTACAAAAACATGCGTCTGGAGTGTTTCTCCCTGGGCCTCTGCTGAAAATTGGCTTTGTTCCAAGTTGGAGTTTCCTGGTTAACAAATGATAAATAAATAAATGTATCACACTGTTTAATATGCAGTCGGAGTCTATTCCTGAAGGCACTGTGCAATTAACATTTCTCTCCACTTTGTTTTATTTAAATGCTGGTGAAGATTAGGACAACTTGGTTCAGTTACTTGTGGAACTTTTCAATTTGTTGAGATACAAAAGATCCAGGACCACTGGGCTCCTAATAACTCAGAATGCAGGCCATGGATCTCCCCTTAGGAATTTGCAAGACACTGAATAAGGGGACAGTGCTTCTAGTCTTTTCTTATAGTTTAGGATTTTTAAGCTGGGGAATTTCCTTGTTAGGAATCTCTAAAGTCTTTCCAGTTGTTGGATATGTCTAATGATGTACATTTTGTAGATCAGTGTGAATGCTGATCTTAGTCAGCCACTGTAGTTAGAGAGCATGTGCTATATAAGTACTGAGCACATACAAGAGCAATGTTATTTTGTACAGTCAGGGAGAGTGAATGCAATCATGAACGGAGATGCACATGCGAGTGTGTTTGAAGCAATGAGTGAATCAATTAGCCTAAATATATGTTACAGTTACAGTTCCTGATGTGTTTATGCACAATAAATATCTTGAACCCATACACCACTTCATTGTCTTTTAAATGCATGAGACAAGCCACATGATGTTAGATGGGATCCAATGCTGCTTCAACATACAAGCCATGAGGCACAAATTTAGAAATGGAGAAATAAATAGGAGTAAACTCGAAGACAGGTCATCGGTTATTCAAAGGTACTTAAATTCATTTAAATTATTTTACAGTCACTGAATGCTTTGCCAACATTCAAAACGTATGAACTACAAAATGAACTGGCACCTCACCTAAGTGTCATGTTTAATCATAGCCTCACCTCAGGCTTCATGCCCACTGAGTGGCGCACAGCTACAGTTATCCCATTCCAAAAGGAAGGATCCACCTTGGATCCTGGGAACTACCGTCCCATCAGTCTGACGAACCTGATCTGCAAGGCCATGGAATGTATTATCATGAAACTTATAAACAAAGACATTGGCAACCTTCAAACACTGGACCTCACGCAGTTTGGGTTCATGAAGGGTCGATCTTGTCTCCTGAATCTGACTGACTTCTTTGAATCAGTCTCCAGAGCCATGGACAAGGGTAAGGTGGTCCACACAGCCTATCTGGACCTTGCCAAGGCCTTCAACACCATCCCCACTCTGGAATCATAGATAAACTTACTAAGCTGGACATTAATCCCTACGTTATTGGATGGGTTGCCAACTGGCTTACTGACAGACCCCACACTGTAAAAGTAGCCGACTCCAAATCCAGCTCCAGACAAGTGACAAGTGGAGTACCTCAGGGTTCAGTCCTGGGACTGCTCTTGTTTGGCATCTACTTCTCTGAAGTATAGACCAACACTAAGGGACTCTGGCTAACAAAGTTCACAGATGACGGCAAACTGGGAGCCATTATTGAATCCCCAGATGATGTGGATATTCTACAAAAGGGCCTTACAGAAACAGATGCTTGGTGCCAGAGCCATGGGCTCAAGCTCATTGCCAAGAAATGTATAGTTATCCCCTTTGGGAAAAAACATGTACCCATGAATTACCTCATAGGTGGCAGTACACAAAACACTGAAAGTGTGATAAGAAACTTAGGGACACAGGTGGACAGTGGTCTCACCTTTGATGACCACATCACCACAACAGTCAGGAAATCCTTCTATGTGGCACACCTCATCACTAAGGGCTTTTCATCCAGAAAAAAGGAGGTCATTGTCCCACTGTACTCATCCCTCATTAGACCCATTATAGAATACAACACCCTGTTTGGTATATACCTCTCAAGACATCTGCAACAACTGGAAAGTCCACAGAAATACCTCAGTAAAAGAATTGCAGGCCTAAAGCAGATGCCCTATGCTGATGTCTAAAAAAACTCCACCTATACTCTGTCGCATATCATCTACTCAGAGGCCATCCTGCTTAACATACAAGGCCATGCCAAACCCAGAGCTGTTGGACATGCTACACTTAAAGAAATCCCAATCCCTCAGAGACACAAACTCCAGGGATCTAAACCTTGTCATCACAATGAACAAAACATGCTGGAGGGATAGGTTCCTGACCCAGAGACTCCCCAGACTGGAATAGACTGCCCATACATGTCAAGCAGAGTGCCTCTTTGGCCCTCTTCAAAAGGAACCTTGATGATTAGATGGGAGATAGGAAATTCACCCTGGGGATCACGTCAGTCGCCCTGCTAGACAGGGGTCCAGGGAAGTAAATACTGTGGGAAGAAATAGCCAGGGAATTTTTATGGCTAGGCTTGTATAGGCCCTAGGGCTGATAGCCTAGTACAAACCTATGAACCTAAATAATTACTGAGATAAATGAAATGTCTGAAATTGTGACATATTGATAAAAGTATTCAAAATAAATACAAAAGTGTTTGAAATAATTCCTGAAATGTTTAAGATGCATGAAAAGGCTAAAACGACAGCATTTTTTCACAATGTACTTCTTTTTCACATTAACTAAAGTTATTCAAAGTGTCCACAGTTTCTGGAATGTTCTCAGTGTTTGCAGTTTCAAAGTGAAACCTTTTCAAAGAGATTGTTGTGCATTTGTACATACTTATAAGTACCTGGTCTATGCTTATGTTTAAACGTATTTGGTTGATATGGCAGAGGGATTTCACAGACCAGAACCACTGGTGTTTGATAACAATATTGTTGAGAACTGGTGAGGAATATGATATTTTCATACAAGCTATTTTTTCTGATAAAGATGCATGTGCAAAGGCATTTATACTCCTTAATTTAGCTGGCTTAGAAGTCATTGAGAGGAAACGTTCATTTTTGTATGCACCTGCTGTGTATGTGGGTTGGGGGAATCACCATATTGTGACACAGGCTGAAACACGGGAAAACCCTTAGTGCTTAAAATGTAAATTTAGAGAAATGTGTAACCCTCAAATGAATACTATGATGGAAAAGCACATAGTTTACACAAGAAATCAAAAATCTGGTAAAACTATAGCAGCATACATTACTGACTTGAGGAATAAAGCTAAAACATGCAGATCTGGTGATATGAAAGATGAGCTGATAAAGGACAGACTTGTGTGTGGTGTTAATAATGATACAGGAAGAAAGATTTTCCTTTGAGACAGTGATTTAATATTAAGTAAAGCCATAGAGATTTGCTAAATACATGAGCTAACAGAAAAGTGTACTAATATGCTTATGAATGAGAAAAGCATGATTGCATTATCCACCAGTGCGAATGTTGATAGTGTGCAACATAAGGTTAGGTGCAAATAGAGATATAAACCAAAGGGTGTGGCAGCTTCCATCCCTAAGTTTAAACTGAATGGGGTCATTACAAACAATCTTATTGTCAGCTGTCGTAATTGTGGAGGCAACCATGAACATAAATGAGAGAAGTGCTTAGCTTTTGGGCAGCAATGTCACAGATGTAAAAAGTGGAATCATTTCAAAAGACTTTGCAAGTCTAAGGTGCTGCAATCTTTTATTAAAAAAGAGCATGCAAAAAAAGCAAGTAGATCAGTTAAAAAGCTGTGAGCAAACTGTTTATGTTGATGGTGTCTCTGTGATTGATGAAACAATTAATACAGTGACCTGTCAGCCAACTGGTAGTCTGGCAGCAAAGAGCAAAATTGTTTGTACTGTTCAGATTAATGGGAAACCTGTAGAGCTTAAAGTAGACACTGGGTCCAAGTGCAATGTTATATCAGCACAAATGTTTGCCAAAGTAAAACCTGATGAGAAACTTGATTCAGCAAAGTGTGCAAAACTAGTTGCTTATGGTGGTGAAGAGATTCATACTGCGCAGTAGTTCTTATATGTCATTCTGCTGGCAACAGCTATGATTTGCAGTTTTATGTAGTCAAAAGACAAATCTAGTCACTGTTAGGCCTTAAAGACAGTTTGAGAATGGGACTGATTTCATTTAATAAACAGATCCACCATCTAAGTATGAACCATAATGATAATTTTACACAGAATATTTTTAGTGAATATGCTGATATTTTCAAAGACAGCTTGGCAAACTACCAGTCACATATTCCATGAAGTTAAGCCATGATTTAAGCCCAGTTGTCAGACCAGCAAGGAAGCTCCCAGTAGCAATGCAGAGCAAAGTAAAAGCAAAACTAGACAAAATAGTGAATTTAGGAGTAATTATTCCAGTGGAAGAACCAGCTGAATGGGTATCTTCCATGGTTGTAGCGCATATGAAAAGCTCAGATGATATTTGAATATGTATTGATTCGTGAGATTTAAACAAAGCACTTACATTTTCTTATCATCCAATGTGCATAGTAGAACAAGTAGACACTGTCATGCCAAATGCCACTATTTTTTTCAGTCTTACATGCAAAAAGTTCATTTTGGCAAATTTCTCTGGCTTACAAATCTTCATTGTTAACTACTTTCAGTACGCCATTAAGAAGGTACTGATTTATGAGAATGCCAATTGTGATCATTTCTGTCAGTGAAGCATTTCAACATGTGATGGAACAAATGTTTTCAAGTTATCCATGTGTTATCATAACAGACAACATTATTGTAGGGGGCAATAGTGAAGATGAACATGATAGAAACCTCAAGAAGATTCTAGACCATGCACATGAAGTCAGTCTTAAACTGAATCCTCAGAAATGTAATTTCAAACTGAAAGAAGTTACTTATGTGGGTCATTTGTACACCAGTTTTGGCTTACAACCAGATCCATCTAAGCAAGCAGCAATCCTTGAGATGCCAGTTCTAGAAAATCTCACATCTTTATGTTTTCTTGTTATGGTCAACTATTTAGAAAAGTTCCTCCCAAACCTGAGTGAGCTTTCAGCACCGTTACGTCAGTTGACATGCAAAAAATGTAAACTGGTCCTGGGTGGAACGACACCAAACAGCATTTGACATTCTGGAACAGAAAATTGCCAGTCCACCCACATTGAGATATTATGATGTTCACAAACCAGCAACTCTTTCGTATGATGTTTCAAAGTATGGTCTTGGTGCAACATGTCTTCAGGAAGGCACACCAGTAGTCTATGCATCCAGGACTTTAACCCAAACAGAGATGAATTATGCATGAATTGAAAAACAGCTTTGGGCAGTAGTGTTTGCATGTTCGAAGTTCAGTTATTATATTTATGCAAGACCTATCCCAATAGAGACTGATCACCAACCCAACCTCTAGTGACAATTCTAAAAAAGCCAGTACATACAGCCCCAGCGCTCTTGCAAAGCATGATGTTACAATTACAAAAGTACAGTTTCAATATTGCCTATACAAAAGGCAAATATTTATACCTGGTTGATGCTGTGTCAAGAGCATCTAGACAAATGACAGAGCAACATGAAAATGAGAACGCAGACTTTGAAGTCATGGAAGTCAGAAATTTTTCCTCATCAGGAGTTGATCAGCTTAGAAATCACACAGCTTCAGAGTCAATTCTCCAGAACCTGAAAAATGTTAGCAGTCAAGGATGGCCAATGCATCAAACCAGTCTACCACTTGACATACAGCAGTTTTTCCTTACCGAGACAAGCTCATGATGGAAGATGGAATCATCATTAAAGGTCCTAAAGTGGTAATTCCTGAAGCCTTACACAGGAATATATCAAAACTTTGCATCATGGTCAACCAGGAACTGATTCTACCAAAAGAAGGGCAAGAGGCATAGCATTTTGGCCTTCTATATCAAAAATATAGAGAAATAAACTCTAACATGTTCAGTCTGCAAAAGTACTAAACCATACCAACAAAGAGAACCACTTCAGAAAAACCAGATTCCTGAATTACCATGGTTGACAGTTGCTACTGATATTTTCGAATGGAATGGTTAGCATTACGTTGTGTTAGTAGACTCTTATTCAGTTTGGTTTGAAATTGATCTTCTTCCTTACTTAACGTCCAATACTGTCATTACTAAATTGAAGAGACATTTTTCTGTCCATGTTAGTTTGCACAAAGTCGTTTCTGACAATGGTGCCCATTTATAAGTCAGCAGTTAAAAATTTGTTGAGTCTTGGGACTTTGTCCATGTTACTAGTAGTCCTGAGTATCCACAATCCAATGTGTTGGCTGAGCGTGCAGTTCAAAGTGCTAAATGTTTGTTACATTTGTTGGAGAAATCCAAGAGAGATGGTACCAATGTTTTTCTTAACTTCCTCAATCTCAGAAACATTCCTCAAGATAACTTGCTTGGTTCACTTGCTTAGAGGTTAACATCCAGACAGACGTGAAGAACTTTACCAATCAGTAAATACTTGCTAGTATCAAATGTAAAGAACAACAAAATTTATTAAGGCTCAGCTTAAAAAAAAATGTCAGTCACAAACTTTATACTATGATAAGTCCAGCAAACCACTCAGACCATTAAAACAAAAAGAGATTGTGAGAATGCAAACATCTAAAGGATATGACCAAGTGGGCATCATCAAAAGTCTTTGTGAAGAACCAAAGTCTTATATTGTCCAATCTGATGGAATGGATTTCAGAAGGAATCGAAGACACATACTTCCAGTCTCTGAACCAGTGAAGCAGCAGATTGCCTGTGCCAGAGACTCTATCTCTCAAAGCAATATCACACTTGTTCAAATTCCAGAGAACAGTGTACATTCTTCAAGTAATCCTGATGTATCCCCTGAAGTTCCAGTCAAGAAAGAATCCCCAGAGACTGTCCCTGCTGCTAAACCTAATCATAATTTCTATGTGACCAGATTGAGCAGAATTTCCAGACTCAATCTGAAATACACAGCAACTTGGACCTGACACTCTTATTACAAGTAAGTCAACAATTTTTCAACAATGGAATGGTACCAGCTAATTGTAATAACTATTGTAATGCTCTAATATCTTCTGTGGACAGTTTGGGATTTCCATTGACTCAACAAACATCTGTATCCCAGATTTCATCTACACAATGTAATGGAAGGATTGATTTTAGTGACTGGAAATTTAATAACTTGGATTTTAAACAGTTACTTATTTAAAAACATTGCAACAAACCAGGTGCCAAAAGGACTCTGTGTTTGGAAATATCCAGAGTCCAAAAAGATTCTACATTACATAACAAACTGATTACAACTTTTAATAGATGTGGATATGACATTATGAGGGCAATGGTAAAAAAACAGTGATGTGCAGATAGAGAATTTGTCCAAAGAGTTTGATTAACTCAACAACTCCTTCTTAAAAGACAAACTTTTTGAGCATTATGAGACAAATTATAATAATATTTTTACTAAAACTGACAATTTATGCAATGAAATTCTTTCTAAGAAAATGAATATGTTCCAGCGAGGTTTAAATTATTATAGGCTTGAAACGGCTTATCCAAATCCACCTGGTCACTTTAAGAACTATATGACTGACATCCAGGGTAGGCCAGTAATGACTGAACAGGAAATGATCTATAGAGATGATAAACACACTTCTCCAAGCCGATCACTCCCTGCTTCATCAGAAGCAATTAGGAGATCAGAGAGAATCTCCAAGTCAATATCAAAGAACAACATGAACTTTGTGAAGCAGGGAGTGAGGCTGAAGATGAACTACAGAAAAAACAATAGGAACCAAAGGTAATTCTTGGAGAGATTGATATGCAACTGTTGAAAGACTTGGATTCGTTACCATTTATGAAGGTAGAAGGTCAAAGTACAGTAGGACCACAGTCAGTACAGAATACATTTTCTGATTTTACCATTTATAACTTTTCTAATGTTCCCTTAACTGTTGAGCATGCCACTGTACTTTCAAAGGGTTTGAGTTTTGTGCCTGCCAAAAGGGCAAATGTCACCAATGTGCTTATGGACCTTAAATTATTTATTCACAAGCTCAGCTTAGCATTGTTTTTAAAATGGTCAGAATAACAGTATTAGTAACAAACTTCACAAGGTAAGCATATTCCACCCAAATACCATAGTTAATATATTTGAAAAATTGTGTACATTCACTGCCCTGAACTTACTTAATAAAAGGTCCAATTGTAAATTTAATAATATGACTGCTGTAGAGACTAGGTTATTAAGAGAATTATGTGATGACAAATGCATTAGAATTACGAAGCCAGACAAGGTTGGAGGATTGGTTGTTATGAACAGCATATATTATATTAACCATGTGAATGTCTTGTTATTTTCAGATACTTATTGTGAAGTTTCAAGAAATGAAATGAATATATATTATGCTAAGATTCATGCAGCCTTTTTGATTTTATTGTTGGATGGTCAAATAGATCAGTATGAATATAATTTTATAGAAAATAATCATCCTGCTATTGTGGGTATATTTGGTATACCCAAAATTCATAAAAACCTTCTTCATCCACCATCACAACCTATAGTTGATGCTAATAAGTCCAAAACACACAATATTGATAAGTTTCTTTATACTATGTTAAAATATTCAATGAATAAGTTACCACAATTATGTAAAGACTGAGTTACCCTTTGATCGGAATTGTATTTTGGTTACTGTTGATGTAGTCAATTTATACTCTGTTATTCCCCATAAAACTGGGCTAGAATGTCTAGAAGAAATATTAATTGCCATAGGGGATTTAACATCTGACAGAATAAATGTAGTCAGTACTCTTATAGAAATAGTGTTAGCTAACTATTTCATCTTTTTTGAAGGACAATTATTTAAACAGACAACAGGTGTGGCTATAGGGGCAGATTGTGTCCCCCAATTTTGCTAACCTTGTCATGGCATATTGGGAAGCCAAATTTGTCCTCAGTAGCAGTTGCTGACATTCATGGGCATTCTATACCTGCTACCTTGATGACATATTTATTTTGTGGGTAGATTCCAAGAATAAATTGGATGAATTTATTTCTTATTTAAGTACCACCACAAGATTTTTAAAGTTCTCTTATTCTTATAACAGAAACAAAATATCATTTCTTGAAATTGAACTTATTAAAAATTTTGATCAGGGGTGTTACCTGCTGACCATTTTTAGAAAAACATCTTTTTCTAATTCATATAAATAAATAATATAATATAAATGAATAATGTATCTTCACTACACCAGTTGGCACCTAAAGTACCAGAAAAGATAGTTGTTAAGGGCCAACTGGTAAGGGCAGCTCACATGACGACTGACTTTGATACTTTTTCAAGGGAATGTAAACAAAATCCTTGATATGTTTGAAAAGAGATGGTATCCCAAAGTGTTTGTATTGAAAATGAACAATAAAGTATTAAACAGGAGATCTAGTGAGTTTTATTTGCTGCTACTTTATTCACCAAATTTTGATAATTTATTAGTACTAGACCAGAATGACACATCAGCAAAGAAAGTATTAGGGAAAATAGTCAGTTTGTTACTAAGTTCACCTTGAACAGTTTTATAATCACAGAAGTTATAAAAAAAAAACAGATAGTATTTGTAGTGGACAATGACATTTCTAAACAGACTGGTAATGTTCCCCTGCAATAGTTTACAAAAAAGACAGGTCATTTAAGCAGTTATTAGAACATACAAAAATGACTAAGCATAAAAAGGCAGGGATGTTTAAATGTGGAAGATGTACCAATACCCCTACATAATGGTAACGGATGGCATTTCCATCATAGGGAAAGTATTTAACATAAGAGAATATTCTACTTGTGAATCTCAGAATGTTGTTTATATTGCCAGCTGCTTAGATTGCCCTGCCTACTATGTGGGAAAAAAACTGTAGAAATTAAAATACAGGATATACGAACATCTTTTAGATGTAAAGAAAAACAAAATTACAAATGCACTATATAGATATCTAGTTAATTACCCTAGTCATTCTTTTAAATGTTCAGTGATACAACAAGTAAAAAAGGTCTAAGAGGTTTCATTGTAAGCGAACACTGAGAAACATGTGAGTTAAAATGGCAATTGGCATTAAATGGTATGAATTGGCCTGGTTTAAATAAAGCCTGTTCTATCAGTTGTTTGTTCAAATTTAAGCATTTGGAATGCCCCATCTGCTGGCAAACTGAAGGTAGAATGTTGTGTGCAGAAATGTTATATTTGTTTCACCTGGTTTTAGATTATAAACATTATTTATTTCATTTTTCATGTGTATTTATACAAGGTACACAAATATATTTATATATATTTTAATGCATTATTTATTTTTGTACAATGGTTTATGGTGTTAAACTTGTTCATGTTCTTCTTTTGTGTAATGGTCCCTTTAAGTTTTTTAATCAATGTTAATTAATACTGAATTAATTGTAACACATTTCTTGTATTTAAGGACTAGTATAACATGTATAGAACCAGTTCTGATAAAGTTTCTGGTAATAAGAAATGAAAGTGCTTAACTTCTGTTTTTTGTAATGTCAGTTTGATATGTTTTTTGCATTTTACTATATTATTAAATTCTTATTTCAAGCCAAACTTAGTGGACCTTTTTGCGTACTAGTTGTTCTTACATACAGACTTGATTCATGGTTTGGATTTCTGTGTTTTTCTAGTTTGATTCTTAAGTTTGCAGATGACTGCAAACTAAGAGCAGTTACTGAATCCCCAAATAACATGGCCATCCTGCAGGAAGGTTTGTCTCAAATAAATAATTGGTGCCAAAATCATGGTCTGAAAAAAATGCCCAAAAATGCATTATTGTATCCTTTGGGAATTCAACAACCCCAGGGAGCTACCACATTGACAATGGGCCGCTAAGAGCTGACCCAGTTGTTCGTGATTAGGGAACATATGTGAACAGTTACCTAATTTTTGACCAACACATGTCTATTTTTTTTAAAAACTCCTTCTATATTCCATAGTTTAGAAACAAAGGGATTGTGTCTAGCTCTAGGGATGTCATTGTTCCCCTTTACTCAGACAGCCCTCACTGGCCCAGTCATTGAATATAATAACCCCATTGTCATGTATCTGTCCAGACACATGCAACAACCAGAACACCCAGAGAAATATTTTACTGAAAGGCTATGAGGCCTAAATAACATGTCCTATATGGACCCACTCAAAGCCCTGTCACTATACACAGTGTCCTACAGACTGCTGAGAAGTGAACTGTGTCTGGCATAAAAGGCATCCTCTGACCCATTACTGGTGTATTTACTGTGCATCACCAAGTCAAACGGCATCAGAAATACTTGGTCTAGGGTTCTAAACATCTTCTGCAACATCAACAGAACAATTTGGAGAGATAGGTATATCACTCAAAGGATACCACTGCAATGGAACAGACTCTACAACCACATAAAATAAAGTTAATTTCTGTACATATTCAAGCACAACTTAGATCTATGGATTGGAAACAGAAAGTTTACCCCAGCACTGCTCTCTGCACTACTAATGGACAGAGGCAGCTCCTAAATGCTTTATTCCATGAATGGGTCCCTTCAAATTATCTATGGAATGATCCTAGTTATTCAAATTTGGGGTAATTTATAATTATTAACCATAGGATGGGTAAGGCTATTTGACAACCAAATGAGATACATTGTTTTGAGCACAAAATGGGAAACTGGCTAGGCTTAAAATGGCTTATAAATACAGTTAGCCTAGTGCTTACTTATGAACCTATAATGCAGTCATCAGTGTGACAGTAGGAGCACAATCATGCAAAATGCTTGGATAATCCCTGATTCAACCTCATTGCTTAATAAGTCAACAAGCTACAGAACTTTGTATCATTTCCTCATGTCACAGGACGAGGCTTAGTACTGGGTGTAGAAAAGGCACATTTCACCAAATGGCATCATCAGCGTCGAACAAAGACGTCTGTATTAAAATGGACAGAAGTAATGGAAAAGAAGTCTCCAGCCATACATGTACACATCTGATATGTGGGTAAGTCCATTGTTAGCTAGATGCATATTCACTGACACAACTGAGTCTAAGGAGTAATGTCTGGTTTTGAACCGAATACTTAATTAAGATCACAAGCTAGAGAACATTGTATAAATCACAAGCAACACAAGAGATATTGTTTCACAACTGTGACAGTGCACATATTAATGGATGATACCATCATTTTTAATAAGGTTATATATCCTGACCCCATGTACAAAAATGGGAAAAGGAGTTGAGGATGGATGGATGGATGAATGGATGGATGTGTCTGCTAAAAGGAAATTAAAGTGGTGGGAAAGCGCACTGTACAGTGACACATTATATATGTAGTTGACGTCATTGCTACATAGCCCAAGAAAGGCACACACACTCACAGCAGTCATTGATTCCTGGATTCAAACCACCTACCATCTAGGCTATACAGTCTAGAGAATACAGTATCAGTAGCAAGTGCCACAGAAGTCTGATTACAGCTATGAGATATTGTACTTTTGAAAGCATCATCTTATCAGTGTATTGTCAAAAATGGGTTTTGTCAAGGGATGCTAGAAATTAATGCGGAGTTTTATACCAGTGTCAAAATATCTCTTAAGTGGAAGTATACATAACAGGAGAAGTCTAACTATAATGCTGAAATAGTGCACATTTGAAAGGATGACATCATTGTTGTTGCATGGAATGTGTTTGGGGTACAAATGCAACAGACTGATGGAAGAGCCCTATTCTAGGGTAAATATGTCTTGTAAATGGAAATCTATACAACAGATCTGATGCAGCCAATTTGACCTGACAGGTCAGACACATATACACACTCATAGAATTTAGTTACCTGACACTAGAGCCACACACACACACACACACACACACACACACACACACACACACACACACACACACACACACAAGTTCAACAGTGCTGGATTTGAACCCTGTACTTAACTACGCGGTAGTGGTACTGCAGTAGCGTTGTCACCTCACAGCAAGACATTGTCGCGTTCGATTCTCAGCTAGAATGTCTTCTGTGTGGAGGCATGCATGAATGGGCGTGCCTTCGTTAAAGGTTGTGCATCAGGGCTGGTAACTCAGCATGTAAAAATCCACTACCAAACATTAGCAGACCAGAGTTGCTCTGTGGTGACCCCAAACCGGGATAAGCTGAAAGACACAACAACAACAACTTAACTACTTACACAATCTAGATAACAGTTTTAATCTTAAGCACCATAGGAGTAAAAGTGGGATAAAGTGATTGGGGAGCACTCTCCCAGTTTAAATGTTTTGCCTGAGTAGAAGTGGACACAGCACATCTGTTGTTGAAGCCATACTTACCTGTCACCAGAGTGACACACACACACACACACACACACACACACACACACACACACACACACACACACACACACACACTCATATGCAATCTTAACACTGTTAGATTCAAACCACTTACTTGCATAGTTACATAAGCTAAAGAACAAGGTATCAACTGCAAGCACCACAGCAGAAGTCTGGCTTCTATAATGAGAGAGTACACTTTTTTTTTTTTTTAAAACAAGTTTATTGTTTTTAACATACAAAATAAATATCATAATAATTTTATACAAGCAATTAAAATAGAAATAGTTATAACATTCAATAAAATAACCAAAGTATTTACAAAGACATCCACTACAAATCAAATCAATTGATTAAACTATAATGTCATGCTATTGAGACTAAGATTTTTTTAACAGGTTTTGTAAAGTATCCCATATAATATAATAAGATGTTTTTCTAGTAGTTCTTGATTTTATTGTCATCAATTCCATATGACACACTTCAGTCATAACATTTTTAAATTCATTAAATGAAGGAGGGGTATCTGAAATCCAATTTCTGGTTATTATTTTTTTAGCCACTGCTAGAATAGACCATAATAAGGGAAGTTTAACTTTTTTAACACTTTTAGGAACAGGTGTGTTAAATAATATAAGTGATTTAGAAACAATGAAATTATCTGAAAAGGGCCTGCAAAAATCATTGATTAACTTCCAATATTCCTTCAATTTTATACAGTCATAAAACATATGTGCCCAATCAGCATTTATTTCTACATTACATCTTTTACATAAGTTGTCTTTATTATTTATTTTATTCATCATTAAAGGTGTATAGAAGGATCTATGTAAAAATTTCCAAGTAAAAAGTCTCCAATTAATGGAAGAAGTAGTTTTATAAGCAGATTCCAATATATATTGTTTATCTTGTTGTTTTGATGATTCACCATTAATGGAAATGAAATAATTCCAATAGGTATCTGAACTGTAATGAGTTTCTTCTCTGATAATTTTATGTATGTATGAGAGCTTACCTTTATCAGAAACTCTATGTTGTAAATTTAATATCAAGTAATCAATCAGTATTGGAACAGATTCTTTAACTGTTAAAGACATTAAATCAATTTTATTAATAAGATGTTGTCTAAAAGTCTGAATTTCTAACCAATATGTTTCTCTCAAATCAAATTCTTGCTTTAAGAAGTATAAATTTTTTACTTTATTATCAGACAGCAACTGATACCAATACTTTAGATCATTCTCTGTGACTAAAAGAGTTCTTTCAGAGGTGGTTGACAAAAGCATACCTTGTGTATACATTATAGGGAATAGAATAAAATTCCATTCCTTATACTTAGGATGCATGAATATAAAATTACAATAACTGATAATAATGTTTAATGGGTAACTGACTACATATTTTGGTGTAATGGATGAAGCACAAAATTCTTTTAGTAACCATAACATGGGGTTATTTACAATAATATTTTTATGTATTAAAGAGATTTTCATGAAGTGAATGCTAATTAGTTCCCAGTAATCTTTCCATCTTGCAACATATGACTGATCTATTAACATAGTAATAATTTTTATAATAGAAGATATAGTATATAAATTAAAGTCTGGAAATGAAATGCCCCCTTGAGACCAGCTATTAGTATGTTTCTTTAATGCAATCCTAGGTCTATTAGGTGCCCATAAGAAATTTAACATTAGTGAATTCAATTTCTTAATAATTATTTTGTAGGGAGTATTATTGATTGTATTAAGTTTAATATCTTAGGGAATACTATCATTTTAATAATTGTGAGTCTCTCTTCCATGGTAAAAACATATTGTTCCAGCTATTGAAAAGATTTTGTATATTAAGAAGACAGGTATTATAATTATTATGTATAATAGATTTGATATCTTTAGTTAATATTATACCTAAGTAAGTTATCTGACCTGAGTTGGGTATATATTTGTTAAAATCATTAATGAGGACATTTTTTTCGTGTATATTGGTAATATTTTAGTTTTTTCTTCATTGAGTATTAAACCAGAAATATTTTTAAAATCCATCATTTTATCAAATAAGGACTGCATAGAAGAGTTAGATCCAGCTGATGTAATTAGAACATCATCTGCAAAAAGTTGAATTTTAGATACTGTATTTTCATCTATATCAAATCCTTCTATATCAGTACTGTTTCTGATCAAATTAGCCCAAGGCTCCATTATTAAAGTAAATAATAGTGGAGAGAGTGGACACCCTTGTTTTGTACCTTTTAAAATGGGTATTTTTTGTGAGACATATGTTCCTATCTTAATGTAAGCCAATGCTCCTTTATATAGATGTTCAATTAGATTTACAAATGCATCTGAGACGTTTGTGCACTTCAGTAAGATAAACAAGTAGTCCCAACTTACTGAATCAAATGCTGAACTTATATCGAGACTAATAAGTGTTAAGTCTTTTCCTATTTGCAAAATCAATTAACGTTAAAGTTCTCCTTATATTATCAAAAGTATTTCTATTTACAATAAAGCCTGTCTGGTCTATATCTATAATGCCTGGGATGATTGTCTTTAATCTATCAGCAAAAATACTCATAAACACTTTATAGTCAACATTAAGTAATGAAATAGGTCTATATGAAGTGCATCTGGTTGGGTCTTTATTGGGTTTTAAAATTGGTGAAATAAATGTGTATTGCCAAGATGGGGGAGTTGTTAACTCATTTTGAGCCAAAATAAAAACCTTATGTATTAATGAGTAAGTACTTTTGGGAAGAATTTTATAGATCTCTGGTATAATACCATCATTACCTGGTGCTTTGTTTGATTTAAGCTTGTTTATTTGTGTAATAACCTCTGTATATGAAATATTTTTATCCATTAGTTTAGTCTGTTGTTTATTGAGTTTTTTGTTCATGTTTGTAGTTATAAATTTCTTTATTTTATCTTTAGGCTCCATGTTAATGGTATTATGATTAATTTTGTGAAAGTGATTTCTAAATTCATCTAATATTTCTGGTAAACTAGAAACATTCTTCTTTTTCCTTGGAGAGAAAATTTCTTTGATATGATTTTGTTTATTCAACCTTTTTGTTTTATTTTTAAGTCTATGTAAATATTTGGGACTTATTGAGTAAGACAAAAACTTATATTTCTCTAATGTTATTTTAACTTTATGAGCTAAAATTTCTTTGTATTTCTCATTTAATTTATTTATTTCTTCAATGACTTTTTTGTCCATAATATTTTCTTTATTATTATGTTTGTATGAGTCTAATTTGCTTTGAATATCTAGTAATGCCTTGTCCCAAGATTTCCTTTTATTATTATACCATCTGATACTTTGTCCATATAAATATGATTTTAAAGCATCCCAAACATAAACAATGGAGACTTCAGGTGTATTGTTTAAGTAAAAAAATGTTGCACTTCTGAAAGTATATAATCTTTATAATCTTTTAGTTGAGTTAAGTATGCTGGTATCCTTTTGATCTGAACATTGTAAGTACTTTTTATCATAAACTCAAAGACAATTGAATTATGATCTGATATAGGACACGAAATGATTTTAGAATTAATTAAGTCTGTAACCATATGGTTAGAAATAAAGACTCTATCTATTTTTGAATAAGTTTTATATCTGTTAGAAAAAAAAAGTGTATGGTAATGATTTTGAATCTATCTGATTATTAATATCATTCAAATGATATAAATTAACAAAATCCTTTAAATGTTTTGCATTAGATGTAATTTTCCTTTTTCCTATGGTAGTAGTATCTTTTTCATGTAGGATACAATTAAAGTCACCTGCTAAGATAATCCCCGGGATTCATGAAGCTCGGCGCAAGGCCGGCGTAAGGCCTGCGCCGGCGGTGCATGGAATATCCGGCGCAGTAGCGCCATATACATATTAATGAGAGTGCACCGGAATCACAGACACCCGGGGG